>NC_142928.1:153768697-153776197 GCF_046866305.1 Octopus bimaculoides
GCTAAGCAAAAACTGAAACATATGACATTGAGAGTCAACCTTTTACATTAAGCTACAAACTATAACATATGTGGTAATGTTTGCATGTCTGAAATAATCTAATCATTTTCATTTGTTATATACACACACACACACACATATAGGCACACAAGTGGCTGTGTGGTAAGTAGCTTGCTTACCAACCACATGGTTCCAGGTTCAGTCTCACTACATGGCACCTTGGGCAAGTGTCTTCTGCTATAGCCTTGGGCCGACCAAAGCCTTGTGAGTGGATTTGGTAGACAGAGGCTGAAAGAAGCCCACCGTATATATGCTTGTGTGTGTGTGTGTGTATTTGCTTAGCGGTTCGGCATAAGAGACCGATAGAATAAGTACTGGGCTTACAAAGAATAAGCCATGGGGTCAATTTGCTTGATTAAAAGCGGTGCACCAGCATGGCCGCAGTTAAATGACTGAAACAAGTAAAAGAATACAAGAATATATATATATATATATATATATATATATATATATATATATATATATATGTATGTGTGTGTGTGTGTGTGTGTGTGTGTGTGTGTGTGCATATGTGTGTATCTTTATATAGATGTATGCATATATATATATATATATATATATATATATATATATATATGTATATATACACACACACACACACATATATATATATATTCAATCATAATAGTCATACACACATTTTTCTACATACACATACATACATAAATAAAAATATGTATGTATGCATATGAAATTTGTAGTGTTTATTGTAATGCAATGATTCAAATGTAGAAAATTAAGAACAATTAATTAATTTTTTATCATGCTATATAATTGTTTCAGATGTGGCTTTTGCCTAATTTGTAGTTTTTCTTGATTAAAAAGTTGAAATTTGAAAGCAAATAGATAAATTTACAATCCACATAGTTTTGCTATAAGAATAAAGAATCTATGCACACACACACACACACACACATACATACATACATACATACATACATACATACATACATACATACATACATACATACATATGATGATTATTGGCATGAAGCATACAGAATGTAAGTTTTAATTTTTGCCAAAATGATTTTTTTCTCTCTAATAATTGAAATATCATATTGTCTTAAAAATGGTTACAAACTTCAAAAGATATTGCTGTTCTTGATTAGTCGTTTTCCCAAAAGAATCCTGCTATTTGTGTTAATTAGTTATTGCTTCAGCTCTCATCAAGCAAATCAATACTGAAAGAATATAATAACCATATCCAGGCCATATTTTCTCACATATAGTGTACTCCAGATTATAGTATATAATATGTGTTCTTTCTTTAAATTCATAGAATGTAATCAGAATGAAATTTGGCTGTTATTTCTAGCAAGCTTTGCTGCTGTTTTCAAAGTTACCATAATGAGCAGGGGTTCTCAAAGCGGCGTACATATATCCCTAGGAGTATATAGGAGAATTGTGCTTGCAAAATTTGTAAAAACACCGGAATTTATCTACATTTAAATGGTGTATCCTTAGCTCTTTCTGAAACATTTTCTCATGCTCAGAATTCTCAAAGAATAGAGTGAACTATTTACATTGATAGTCTGTTGCTAAGTCACTGCATCCTTCAAAGATTCAATGCTTCTCAAGATCTACTAACTTTGCTCCTGACATATCTGTATATCATTTTGTCTTTATGGCTATTCAACTCTTTACTCTTCTGTCTTTTTGTTTCTTATTTTGTGTATTATACATGCACTTTAAGCTGTCATTGTGTTTTACTTTACTTAACTCATTTATAACTTCTGTCCCCTCTTGTCACCTTCTCTAACAAGTTGCAGTGCATCTGAGCACAGTATACAATAAGCTTATTATTATCATTATTATTATTATTTCATTAGCATATCCAGGCAAAATGCTTAGCAGTACTTCATCTGTTGTCACGTTCTGAGTTCAAATGCTGCTGGGGTCAACTTTGCTTTTCATTCTTTCAGAGTCAATAAATTAAGTACCAGTTATGCACTGGGGTCGATATAATTGACTTAATCCCTTCCCCCAAATTTGAGGCTTTGTGCTTCCAGTAGAAAGGATTATTATTATTATTATTATTATTATTATTATTATTATTATTATTATTATTATTATTATCATCATCATCATTATTATTATTTAAGGTGGTGAACTGGCAGAATCATTAGCACGCTGGGTGAAATGCTTAGTGCTATTTTGTTCTGAGTTCAAATTCTACGTTCTGAGTTCAAATTCTGCCAAAGTAGACTTTGCTTTCATCCTTTTGGGGGTCGATAAATTAAGTACCAGTTATGCACTGGGATTGATGTAATCAACTTAACCCCTTCCCCCAAATTTCAGGCCCTGTGCCTCCAGTAGAAAGAATTATTATCAGCAAGGCACTGAGCTGGCAGAATCATCAGCATGACGGGCAAAATGCTTAGCAGCATTTAATCCTTCTTTACATTCTGGGTTCAAATTCCACTGAGGTCGACTTTGCCTTTCATCCTTTTGGGGGTCAATAAATTAAGTACCAATGAAGCACTGGAGTCAATGCAATTGACTAATCTCCTCCCACAACATTTCAGGCCTTGTAGCTATAGTAGAAAGGGTTATTATTATTATTATTATTATTATTATTATTATTATTGCTGTTGTTGTTGTTATTATTACAACTACTATTTCTGTTATTATTATTATAATATTAATAAGGTGGGGAGCTGGCAGAATCGTTAGCATGTTGGGCAAAATGCTTAGTGGCATTTCATCTATCTTTACGCTCTGAGGTCAAATTCTGCCAAGGTCAACTTTGTCTTTCATCCTTTCGGGGTCGATAAATTAAGCACCAGTGAAACACTGGGTTCAATGTGATTGACTTACTCCTCCCTACAAATTTCAGGCCTTGTGCTTATAGTAGAAAGGATTATTATTATTATTATTATTATTATTATTATTATTATTCAGTAGTCTTATTTTTATCATGTACTTTCACTGCACTAAAGAGCACAGCTCTGTGTGCCTAGGGTATGTGCTGTAGTTTGTTGTAGTATTCTTATTTTCAATGTATTGGAAGTGCTTTACATAGGATGTGTGTGGTGCCTAGTAGTGTTGTTTTCTGTGTATAATATACGCTTGTAAGTCCTGGTGTTCTGGTTATGTATTTGTCTGAATGTTTTTTTATCATACCTAATGCTCCTCCTACTATCATAGGAATTGTTTCTGATCTTAGGTTCCACATTCGAGTTACCTCTATTTCCAGATCTTTGCATTTTGAAAGTTTCTCTGTTTCTTTTAGAGAAACATTGTCATTTGTTGATATTATTATTATTATTATTATTATCATTATTATTATTATTATTGATATTCTCTTTATCACAGGTTTTGTTGGAGCTCCTGGAGTCTTATATGCATAGCAGGCTTGCTACCTGCAGCCTATGGTACCATGCTATCTATTCTTTTCAGCTGTCTAATACTTTCCTGATTATTCTGGCCGTGCCAAGGAGGCAAACCTTTTGTAACAGTTCTACTGGGCACTCTATTCCAATTTCCTTTATATTCCCTTTCATGCCTTCTGATACTGTTCCCAAGGACCCAATAATAATTGGTACTATCTTCATTTTCTTCATTATCCATAGACAGGCTATTTAATACTTAAGAGGGTTGTATTTATCAATCTTTCTGCCTTCCTTCTTGACTATTTGTGGGTCCAAGGGGCATGCAACATCAACTATATAGTATATGTGGTGCATCTTGTCCCTCACCACTAGATCCAGTCTATTATGCTCTAACACCTGATCTGTTTGGATTGGGAAATCCCAGAGGATTCTGCCACTCTCTGCAGCTTGTGCTCATACCACATCTTACCTCTCTCTAGCCCCACTTTTCCCACAGTTTCCAGTGAAGCACTTTCGCTACCTGATTGTGTCACCACAACTCATAGTGGTTTTGGGCAAACCTATGGCATTCGTTCATGATATTGGCAATGGTTTCATCCACTCTATTGCAGATGCAGCACAGCAAAGACACTTGCTCATTCCTAAGTTTGACTCTCCAGTTTGTGACCAAAGCTTGGTCTTGTGCTGCCAGTATAGTGCTCTCAGTCTCTTTTTTTAGAGTTTTTTTCATCAGCCATTCCCACCAATTTTTTTTAGCAACTTCTGTTGTGGCCGCATGGAATTGGTTGTATAGTTTCTTTTTGCATAATTCTTCTTCATGTCCTTTTTGCACTTCTTCCTTTGTTTTTCTCTTTGCTTTCAATACTCTCTTGTTCCTAACTCTCACTAGCAAGGTTTCCTTACTTTGGCCTAGGTATCTCATTAAGCTCTCAAGTTCGAAACACACACAGTCTTCCACACTTATCAGTCCTCTTCCTCCATTTGCTCTCTTCGTGTATAGGTGATCAGTGTTTGCATGCGGATGATGGGCTCCATGCATAATTAGAAGCTTTCTTGACTTCTTGTCCATCTCCTTTAGTTCCTCCTCTGTCCACTTCAGGATTCCAGCATCATACCAAACCACTGTGACTGCGTGCGAGTTTATTGCTGAAATTATGTTTCTGGCATTTTGCTTTGAAGCCAATAGTTTTCTCACTCACAAAAGGTACTCTCTTTTTGTCTTTTCCTTCATGTCATTGTGTTTGGTTTCATCTACCTCAAATATTCTCAGGCATTTATAGCTGGATTGAAGTTGAATTGCCTTCATCATTTCACCATTATTATCATTATTATTGTTACTACTATTATTATTATTATTACTATTATCTTTATTATTATTATTATCATCATCATTATTATTATTATTATTATTATTATTATTATTATTAGTAGTAGTAGTAGTAGTAGTAGTAGTAGTAGTAGTAGTAGTAGTAGTAGTAGTAGTAGTATTTATATTGGAAAAAATTCATGAAATAGATTGTTTGAAATTTTTGACTTCCAAATATAATTAATAAGAAATTATACATTGCCCAACCATTTTACAATGTATTCAAAGTGTATGCTACAAGAAAACATTTGGGAACCACACCACTAATATAGAGACTCAATTATTGGCTCATAAAACCCTCTTGTAGATTTATTTGTATCTTATATGTTATTAGTCTTTCACAAAATTATTCTTGAAAAATAAAAGTACAAATTAATCAAAGATATATCTTATTCGTGGAAAAATTTTCTTATTAAAATAAGAATTTAATTTTATTGAACCACTTTTTTAAAAAGATTTATGTGGATTTTATAATATGCAGAGCAAATATACAATAAGTCAATTATAGTAACACAGATGTACAAGCTTTCTTTTTGCAAAGTATTAAGATTTCAACTAAGTCTTTATCATTTCTTACAGTACATCTGCTCTGTCTGTAACTTGACCTTTGATTCTGTTTTGATATGAAAATATAAAATTATAGTTTGAGCAACAGTGCATGAGCTACATGAAAGAACCTTTTCACAGTTTGGCACTCTAGAGAATTTTCTTTTAAACCACAAAGATAAAACAAGCATAAAATTTAGTTGAGTAGTAACAGAGTAGTTGAACAACTGAGACACGCCACCCCATATATATATATATATATATATATATATATATATATATATATATATATATATCATCATCATCATCATCATCATCATCATCATCATCATCATCATCATTTAACGTCCACCTTCCATGCTAGCATGAGTGGGGATATGTATGTATGTATGTAGGTATTGTATGCATGTATATATGTGTGTGTGTATGTATGTATGTATGTATATATTTAGACATATGTCATGTAATTTAGTTGTTCATTTACTTTGTTGCAACTCAACTAAATGGTTTATTTGTTATATTATTATTTAAAGTAATCTCACATACAAGATGATGACTAAATATAATTAGCAATTGACTAAATATAATGGTTAATTTTTCTGTGTTTATGCATAAATACATGTGTGTATCTGGAGATATATGGAGACATACACACACATACACACATACAATCATGCACATATAAATACATACGCATGCATACAGGACTGTATGGTATATGTACATATAAATGTTTGTGTGTTTATATATTCATATATATATATATATATATATATATATATATATGTATATATATACCTTGTCACTTTAATGACATCTATACTTCTGCCTTTTGGTTACAAATTGTGAATAAGCCACTTTCATTATTTATATAGATATATATATACTCATACATGTATGTATGTATGCGCATATATGCATCAGGTTTTATTCGTGAATATTATATGTCCCATTCAGTCATCCCAACTTAAATAAGTGACTTGCTGTGAATTACTGTCTGATCTCACTAACCTTTCATATCACTAAAGCATTTGTGGTTGTGAAATCAAAAATAACTGCCTTCCTGGAAAACAATTCATTTCTTGATCTCTACCAACATGATTTTAGTAGTGGTAGAGACTACCTAACACAGTTCTTTTATCACTCTAATGGTGTCTTAAATGCTTTGGGAGAGGGCTACAAAACAGATGGCATTTATCTAACTCCAGTAAAACTTTTTAACAGGGGTAACCACAGAATTATGCAGCAGGAATGATCCAACATCAAAGTTTTGTAGTAAACTACTGCAGTGGAATAAAATGTTTCCTAACAAATAGAATCCAACATGGTGGGATCAATGGTATTTACTTAAGACACCATAAATTATTAGAGCTGTCCCCGCAGGGCACTGTGTTAGGCCAACTTCTATTTATTATTTACATAAATGATGCTGGAAGTGCCATTATACGTAGTAAAAAAATGTTTACAGATGTGTCTCAGCTTCAGACTGTCATCATAGGAATATGTGATTGAACAGAACTTCAATTCAGTCGATACACTGTAATTTGATGATCAACAAAAACAACATGCTGGAAAATGAGAAAAAATTTGACCTTATCCATAGTGGAAAAGATATTCTTAAACAGCCATATTCTTTTTCCTTAAATGAGATTTTCATAGCATCAAATAACATCAGAGATTTAGGTGTAACTGTGAACAACTTAGCTGGAATGCATATGATAACAAAGTCAAAATGGCCTGTAGAATGTGCTCATGAATCATTAAAACTTTCTGGATCAGAGATTTTGATGCCATCATTCTTCTCTTTTCTCCATTTTCCATGACTCAGATTGAATATTGCTACCCAGTATGGTCTTTGTGCACAAAGCAAACCACTATGAGGATTGAAGCCTTCTTCCCACCTCCCAAATCCCTCACAGATTTATCACAAAACAAATGATAATTTGCATTACATAGCCATTTGCTTGACTATTGGGTTTGCCTCAAAAAGCTCAAACGTTATTCTCTTCAATGTTACCATGAATAAACCTTATTATACAATGTGGAAAATAGCCTATCAATATTGTCAAAATGAAGCCAGTATGAATTTCACAAGTCACATAAGGTATGTTCCCCATAGCTATATGCCATCTACAAAAATTGAGCTCACAATACAAAACAACACTGTGACACAAAACCTTATCTCAGCTGATC
>NC_142928.1:153781197-153783697 GCF_046866305.1 Octopus bimaculoides
ATATAAATATATATATATATAGGAGTGGCTGTGTGGTAAGTAGCTTGCTTACCAACCACATGGTCCTGGGTTCAGTCCCACTGCGAGGCATCTTGGGCAAGTGTCTTCTGCTATAGCCTCGGGCCGACCAAAGCCTTGTGAATGGATTTGGTAGATGGAAACTGAAAGAAGCCCATCGTATATATGTATATATATATATGTATGTATGTATGTATGTATGTATGTACGTATGTATATGTGTGTGAATGTATATGTATGTGTATGTATGTATGTATGTATGTATGTATGTATGTGACAGGCTTGCACACAGTTTCTGTCTGCCAAATACATTCATAAGGTATTGGCTGGCCCTGGGCTAGAGTAGAAGACATTTTCCCAAGGAGGTGCCAAACAGTGGGACTGAATCCAAAATCCACATGCTTACAAAGTGAGATTCTTAATCACACACCCATGTCTAGCACCAGAATATTGATAATAATAAAGTTAGTCAGAAGAAATGACTAACAACAGAAATCAGAATCACAACACATAACCACATTGCAGCATAATTATTTTTCCTCAACAAACCTTGGTTTGTTTACATCCCTCGTAACTGAATGGTTTGACACAAGAGACTGGTAGACTAAGTACAAGATTTAAAAGAAATAGAATTGGAGTCAATTTGTTTGACTAAATATTAAAAGGGGTGGCCCAGCGAGGCTTCAGTCCAATGACAGAAACATGTAAATGATAAAAAAAAAAAGATTAAAGATGCCAGTTGGAGAGAGAGAGGGGGGGGGGGGGAGAGGGCCAGACAGACAGACAGACAGCTAGAGAATGGGAAAGAACATGTAGTGAGAGAGGAGAGAGGTGAAGATGTGATGAGAGTAGTACACTCTATGGAACATGGACGTTAAATGATGATGATGATAAAGATGATGATGATACACACACGCACACACACACACACACATGCAAACACGTACACACAAACTTCTCCCCCACAATTTATCTTCCTAACACCTCCCCCATCCCTCCACCTGGGTTCACCGTTTCTTATATTCCCCTCCCTTCTGTCTTCATCTCTCACTTCACACCCTTGTGATCCTACCTGCACACAAGGTGTCCCTGTTGAATCTCTCCCCACCCATCCTGCAACATATCTTCCTAACACCCACTCCCTCTATTTGCATCTACTCACTATGCTCCCCTCCCTTCTCCTCCATCTCCCACTCTCATTTTGCAATCTCACTCACCCTATCCCTCACTATATCCAATCTTTGGTTCCACCTCACTTATGTACACCTCCTTGTAACTTGAATGCACTACCCTCTTCTCTCTCTCTCTCTCTCTCTCTCTCTCTCTCTCTCTCTCTCTCTCTCTCTTCTGCTGCAGTAGCCATGTATCTCCTTTACTGCATGACACCTATTTCTATTCCTCTGTTCATACTCTAACCTAATAGTTTTCAACTGGGGTCTCCATGACCCTTGTGGAGAAGGTCCATTTAACCCTTTCATTACTGTATTTATTTTGAGATGCTCCATGTTTCTTTCAATTACTTTAAATATTACAAAGAATTTAGTAAAATAACTCAGTTATCATGAAGCTAGTGTTAAGAACTTAAATTGTGACTAAGGCTTGGTGGAAGATTTTAATTTAGAACTTATGAAAACAAGACATTTGTACTACAGAGCCAGAGCCGGTTTCAGCCGGGTTGGTAACGAAAGGGTTAAGATTTTGTTGTTAAAATTTATCTGCAATAAATTACTTATGCTTCTACAATATACAAAATATTTTAATCTTTTTTATATGATTCCTAAAAATATTTAATTATAAAAATACAGTAGGATATTTTATACATATATATATCAAATGGCTATGGAGATCCAGTAGACTTAAATAGGAATCAAAGGGATCCATAGTCAAAAAAATGGTTGAGAATCACTGATCTAACAACTTGTCACTTGTCAACAAAGCCACCTCCCTCAATACTACCCTCCATTTAGTTGATGTTTCTTGCCTTGCAAGATACTTGGTGACCTCACTGCAGTTGGGGGCCACATAAAAAAATGTTGAGTCCATTTTGTAAACTATTTGGTGTTACAAAGGGTATTCAGTTACAGAAACCAGGCATAGCAGACAGTGGGGCTTGGCACAGTCTTCTGACTTGCCAGCTCCTGTCAAACTGTCCAACCCATGCTAGCATAGATAGAGTATGTAAAATGATGTTGCTCATGAAATTGATATACTTACATACCTGTATATTATCTCTCTCTCTCACATATATATATATATATATATACTTGTATGTGTGTGTGTGTGTGTGTGAACGTGTGTGTGTATATATATATATGTATACTCATGTATATAAACATATATATATATATATATATATATATATATATATATATATATATATATATATATATAAATGTTCTAAAACCTACACAGCCTTAGTTTTTTTATCTCATTAGGCAAAGTAAATCTTTATATACACACGCTGATATATGACCTACGTTGG
>NC_142928.1:153786197-153791197 GCF_046866305.1 Octopus bimaculoides
TATACATATACATATACATATATCGTCTGTAAAAAACATAAATCTGAAAGAAGCACACTCCATATTATTAAGAGGTCTTGGGCCGACAGGTATTGGGATCTGACAATACGTCATAAAGCTAAACCCTTTATGGACAGGAAACCTAAGGTAGTCTCATAAATCAGCCTTCCCCATTTTTTATATGTATATATATATATATATATATATATATATATATATATATATTTATATTTATATATGTAATATAATTTATAGTCTTCAGACATTTTTGAGTATACTAGGCGACTGGTTTAAATTGATATTATTTAATAATATTAATTTCTACCCTCATTGTTTAATTTTATTTATGTATGTATGTATGTATATTTCAGTGCAGGCAAGCTGCATTCATTTTCAGGGAAGCTTAGTGTATTTATAGTATCATATATGATTCAAAATTTCAAGGACACAGACCTTGCCTTCCCACCTTTCTATGGTTTCTTAGTTTATTCTATTTTTAGACTGTCTTGTTATCATTATTATTATAGTAGATTCTTGTGATGAGTGTTGTGGTGTACAAGTGAGTCAGTGATATGTTCCTCCCCAACCTACCTACCCTACAGCTTTTATCCATCTGGATTTGCTTTATTTTCTTAGAAAGTTCTTTGAGAAATACGCATCATAATTATTCATTTCTTTCCCTTGTAATATTTTTAGTATCCTGTCTACAAAAGACATTTTAAGAAAACGAAAATAACTCAGATAGTAAAGGGGACAATTTCATACTTTACAATTTAATTTATATGTGCTGGTTTGATAGGACTGCTAAAACAACCAAGGTAACTGTTGCATTTAGTTAAAGTTGTTTAACATCTGAGTTTGATTTTCACCAAAGCTAACTTGACTTTTCAGCATTAAGATCTGTAATTAAATATCATAAAGTAGTTTGTTCAGTGCTAACTGGCACTTATTTCATCAACTCCAAAAGGATGAAAGGCAAAGTCAACTCTGGTGACATTTGAATTCAGAACGTAAAGAGGGACAAAATCCTTAGAAGCATTTCATCCAGCATGCTAACGATCCTGCCAGTTTACCACCTTCATTCCTAAGTAATAATCCTTTCTATTATAGGCACAATGCCTGTAATTTTGGGGGAAGGGGTAAGTCAGTTGCATCAGCCCCAGTGGTACTTATTTAATCGACCCCAAAAGGATGAAAGACAAAGTCGACCTTGATGGAATTTGAACTCAGAACATGAAGACAGATGAAATACCACTAAGCATTTCGCCTAGCATGCTAACGATTATGCCAACTCACCACCTTCAGTCCTAAATAATAATAAAAATAACACCAACTGCTTCTAACATAGGCACAAAGCTCAGGACCTGTGGAGCAGATTTAATTAATTGAATTAACTCTAGTACTTATTGATTGGTACTTTAACTGGTTCCCTGAAAGGACAAAAAGCGAAATTGGACCCCAGCAGGATTTGAACTCAAAATATAAAGAGCCACAACTAAATACTGCAATGTATTTTGTTTGATATTCTGCCAATCCACTGCCCATAATAATAATGATAATAATAATAATAATAATAGTAATAATAATAATAATAATAATAATAATAATAATAATAGTAATAATAATAATAATAATAATAATAATAATAATAATAGTAATAATAATAATAATAATAATGGTTTCAAATTTTGCCACAAGAGCAGCAATTTTAGGGGAAGAGATGAATCAATTACATCAATCCCAGTGTTCAACTGGTACTTATTTTATCAACCTCAAAAAGATGAAAGGCAAAGTCGACATCGGCAGAACTTGAACTCAGAATGTAAAGACATGAAATACTGCTAAGTATTTTGTTAACAACTCAGTCAACTCATCGCTCTCAATATAAGAAAGAGGACGAGGAAGATTTCTAATTTTGGCACAAGGCCAGCAGTTTCAGGAGGGCAGTAGGTTAATTATATGAAGACCAGTTTTTAACTGATACTTTTTTTTATCAACTTATCTGCCCTGAAAAGGTGAAAGGCAAAGCTGACTTCAGTGGAATTTGAACTCAGAACATAAAGAACTAGAAAAAATATTGCATAACATTTTATTCCAGCACTCTTATGATTTTGCTAATCCGCCACCCTTAATATTAATAATAACCCTATCTACTAAATGCACAAGGCCTGAAATTTTAGGTGAAGAGGCTAGTCAATTATATCAACCCCAGTGCTCAACTGATATTTATTTCGTTAACCCTAAAAGAATGAAAGGCAAAGTTGACCTCAGTTGAATTTGAACTCAGAATGTAAGGACGGACAAAATGCTATGAAGCATTTTGTCTGCCATGCTAACAATTCTGCCAATTCACCACCACACAAAGCCAGTAGTTTTGAGGAGAGGGTTTTGTTGATTATTACATCCTCTCCCTTACCTCCATATATAATATCTTATATATGTTTTCTAAGCAAGATTAAAACTGCTATTTTGTGAATTTATGTATATATATATATATATATATATAAATATATACACATGATTGAAGGCAAGTAATTTAACAATTAAATGTTCTTTTTCCAGCCCTGAACAAAATGTAGGGAGGGACCTGTTGTTAGATAAGTAGAGTACTCTGCCTTTCCCAGAAGCCCAACATCACACCTGTAGTAAGACCTGAACTCATTGTCATATAGACTGTAGCACACAGTATGACCATAGCCTATAACCAGCAGTTTAAATTTGCATTTTTTTATATTTCATTTTATTTAATTATCTTTTTCATGTTTCTCTTGCCCATGGAAATAATCTTAGTTATTATTTAAGAGGTCTCTACATAATGTTAATTGATATTACATTTAATGTTTTGAAAGTAATTAAGAAAGAGAAAAAGATCATATAACTGATATAAATGACCATTGAATTTGAAAAAAAAAATTTATATGTGTCTGCCACAACAAACTTCTATTCAATTAAAACTACCAGTAAGGCATGCTGGTGTATTATGAGAATAGAAAATATTGGCACATCCCAAGCACAGCCCTTCATATAATCATATTGATTTTCTTTTACATAGGCACAAGGCCTCAAATTTAGGAAATTAGAGTAGATAATTACATGAATCACAGTATCAAACTGTTGTTTATTTCCCTGGGATTTGAAGTTAGAATATAAAGAGTCGCAACTAAATATTGCAAAGTACCTATATTGGCATAACATTTTTTTATTATGTGTCAGTGAAAGGTACCAGCAATTGAAATTGAATATGTAATCAGCATTTATTATATTAATTTATATGAAAAACAATAATGATAGAATATGAGCTTAAAACATAGAAAGAGGAAATTAATTCTGTAGACTTTTAATATTGCAAAATAATAATTATCAAATAAAACTTTACTGTGGAATAATTACAATAGGATTATTAATTAAACTCAACAGAGTGTAAAAATTACTTAGTTATTTTTTCTTTTTGCTTTTTGTTTTTTCAACAAAAAACATAAAATTGATTTAAACAATTGTTTTTGTTTCTTTGTTATTTACGTTATTGAATTTACGTTTCTTTTATTTCCATAGTAACTGGATAGTTTTTTTTTTTTAAATATCATAATCAGGTGTTTAGCTTATTATATTAGCATGCATCTTCATAATTTATTTCTATTAAGAAATTAAACTCTATACATGTGTATTGACATTAGCAGCAATTTTTTTTTAATTTTGTCTTTTAATAATTGTGATTATTATGTTTAAATTATTTTTTAAAAAGTTAATATCAACTATTTTATTTGATAACAGTTTAAGTTAATACGCTTATGAGGTACATGTGCATGTGTGTGCATGTTTATTATACACAAGTGCACACACACACACACACACACACACACACACACACACACACACACACACACACACACACAACAATATATATATAATTGTTTAATTAACCTTGCAAAATGAAATCATTAAACTACTTAGCATTCATGGCTGTGTGTGTGCTGTCGTTGTTGTTGTTGTTGTCTAACTGCAGGTCAGTCCTCATCAAACAGAAATATTATCAAAAACATTCTAGCAGTGGCCATATCATAGTCTAACTAGTACTACATCATGCAACATATCCTTCTTTTTATTAGATAGTATGTTGTAATTAGAGGGAGATTTGTCTACTATTTCTAGCAGACTGGAATAGCATGTATAGTTGTGTTGTCTAGCTACAGATCAATCTTGATCAAGTAGAAATATAAGCAAAAGCATTCCAGCCAAAGCCATCCTGACGTTTCAGAATATATAGTATTACATTTATTTGTGTCCTATTCATAAATAAGATATAGAATATGATTTGAAAGAGATTCAGCTGTTATTTCTAGCAGATCGATTGCCTACATAGAGGTCACCTCATTGATTCAATGTGTAATTATGTGATGTATGCATCATCATCATACTAGATATATGTGTTATGCACTTACCTTTTTTCTGTAAGATGGGCAGTGGGGGTGATGGGTCAGTAAGTTCTCCAGTTGTAGTTTCTCCCCTTATTCTGATATAGTAATCCACTCCTTGCTTTAAATCTGTAATTCTATGTCTTTTATCTTTTAATCCAGTTACCAAAGTTTTCCACTCCTTTGACGGAGCTTCAAGTATTTCTAATGTGTATCCAGTGAGTGAGTCTTCTCGATCATATGGCTGATAGTATATCCGATGCCATTGCAAATGCACACCTTGAGTATCATCAGCAAGGATCTCGGGCTGAACGAACGGGCCGGTATTAGGAGCACCTAAAAATGATATACACAAGCATTTAACACACAAACACACATTATGCAGTAACTAATAATAAGTAATGATTTGGAAAAAAGTATAGTATAATAAAACCATTGAAATATATAACTTATCTTTAACATAGAATTCACTTACCAGTTTTTTAGATCATTGCTATATCTATAAAGAAAGTTTTGATAAGAAACGAAAGACACTACATAGAAGAGACAAGAAGAAGGCATCATATTACATTTGAAATATATCTCAGG
>NC_142928.1:153796197-153853697 GCF_046866305.1 Octopus bimaculoides
TTTATTTGAACATCAGATTAAAAAATAATTTAAACAATTGAAATGTAATAAGATTTATACTTTCAATAAAATATGTAAAGAATTGTCAAAGATAAGTAAAGTATACTATACATAACTAAATAAGGATGTCCAGATAAATGATTTATACACTCATTGGTATTAGACTTTCTAAACCATTTTCCTAGTATTTTACACTTCGTATTACAAGTATATATATGTGGATAAATATGCTTATGTACATACAATATATATATATACATGCACACACACGCACACACATACACACAGATATATACATATATAAATATATATATATATATATATATATATATATATATGTGTGTGTGTGTGTGTGTGTGTGTATGTATAGTATCTTAAGTGTACAGTATTATATATCCATCGTGGCTTACTAATTGGTTTCGTGCTAGGGGTATGACAGAGTGTTAGGTAACAATCCAATTATATAACCCTACGCTCATCAGAGGTAGCCAATATGGAATGAAATATGATGACTTACGCACACACAAACACATACACACACATACACATGCACACACACATACACACACACACACACACACACACACACACACATATATATAGTGCACAAATAAAATGAACTTCGTGTTTGAGGCTCTCATCAAACATTATATGTATGTAAAGTGTCAGGCTCACAATCATGAGGTAGTGAGTTCAATTCCCAGATTGGGCTGTGTGTTGCACTCTTGAGCAAGACACTTTATTTCGCATTCTTCCAGTTCACTTGTCTGTAGATATGAGTTGTGACATTACTGGTGCTAAGCTGTATTGGTCTCTGCCTTTGCTTTCCCTTAGACAACATTGGTGGCATAGAGAGGGGAGACTGGCATGCATGGATGACTGCTGGTCTTCTATAAACAATCTTGCTTGAACTTGCACATGGGAGGGTAACATGGTTTAGGTGCAATCCCCAGGTCATTCATAACCAAAGGGGATCTTTACTCTTTTACCCTTTATATATCACTCCACAATTTATTTGCCCTTAATCATGTCCAGTTATGTTTCCCTCTCCTCTGAATTTCATCTCAGGACTGCCATACATCATCTTTAACATTTTCACATAACCATTATCATTCTCAACACCCACTTATATCTGCTAACAATAATCACCTCATCATTATTGTTTCCCATTCACTGTAGTACCTTTATGTACCTCTGACTATCATCTCTGTCACTTTATTTCTCTCTCTCTCTCTCTCTCCCTCTCTCTCTCTCCCTCTCCTACCTCACACAGCATCTTCTTACTTCTGATCTGTCCACAAGCTTATTACACTGCAGCTCTCTACCCTTCCTTTACTGCCACTTATTACCTCTTCCTTCTTGAGCAACCCCCTGCATCTTTCACCTTCTCCCATATTGATATTTGCACTCGACCACATACATGCTCACTTTTGTTCATTAGTCACTACATTCACTTCTACTCCTCTCTCCAACCATCTGTTACTCGCTTCTCACACTCTTATGAACTTATTTACCCATCGTTTCCAATCCATTGTCTGTATTCTTTATTATACCTACCTTCTTATATCATCTTTGTCTTCCTTCCAGCTACTCCCACCCACCCTTACATAATACAAAGTAGCCATGTATCTCCTCTATTGCAAGACACACACCTGTACCGATCCTTCTACTATACCTTTCACCACTTGGCATAAAGTCACCTCCTTTACTACAATCCCTCTTAGTTGAGGAGGCGTTTTCTTTGTCCTGCCAGTTATTTTGCAACCTCACAAGCTTTGGTGCCACAAAAAAGCATCCAGGACATTCTGTAAAGTGATTGATATTAGGAAGGGTATCCAGTTGTTAAAATCATATCCAAAGCAGACATTGGTGTTCAACACAGTCCTCTAGCTTGTAAGATGCTGTAAAAATCTTCCACCCATGCTGACAGGAAAGATGGATGATAAATGATGATCCATAAACACACATAGACATTACTACTGACCTCACTGACCATTCAACTAGATTATGCACCCTAACTACAACACTTATACACTCTCACGAACACCAGCATTGGAAGTGATTTCAATGCTATCAATGCCTCCTGGTTTCCAAATAGCACAAAGAATTAAAGATGTAACATGATATCATTACAACTAAGTTTCTTTTATATCCTAAACAATCCACACAAATACTTATTATACCCTGCCAACCCAAATAGAAGAACTCCTCTTCAGACATCACCATCTGCTCCAAACACCTAACTGTTACAACCATCTTGTAAACAATTCCCAATTTTTCTTAGACCACCAACCGATTATCATCACAACACACTTGTACATCAATGAAGGCAGAAAAAACTCTTTCACAAACTTCAAGAAAGCACAATGGAATAAGTTTCACTGAGAAACAGAATCAAGGTTTTCAGAATTCAGTGTATATTCAGCAAAATAGCTCTAGACACACCTACAAAACATATCCCGCTAAGCAACATAAAGAATTATAATCCCAGTTACACACTAGAAATAGCCAAACTGATAAAGTTCAAAGACAACCTCAACCCCAGTACATAAGCACCATTCACAACTGAAATAGAATTCAGTAAACTAAAGGAAATAAGAACAGCAGCAACAACAGTGATAACAACATCAATAATAATAGTTATAATAGTAATAACAACAACAATAATAATAATAAACGGATAAATTGATGGAGAAAGAAATGACAGAAAAATTTAAGGTGGAGTGTTTGCACAGACTGAGACTGATCCTTAAGTCAAAATTAAAGGGACAAAATAAGATTGAAGCTATCAATACCTGGGTGGTTTCATTCCTTAGATATGGATTAGGGGTAATTGCATGGAGAGCAGATGAACTAAACAGCTTAGACAGAAAGACAAGGAAGTCGCTAACTAGATATGGGTTACTCCACCCAGAAAGTGACACAGACAGACTGTATGTACCAAGAAAAAGAGGGGGGAAGAGGACTTATTAGATGCGAACACAGCATTAGAGCAGAAGGAAACAACATAGCATGGTGTGTAAAAAATGCCACAGAACCACTATTATTAGAAGTAAGAAGGTCAGGCTTATGTAGGATGAAAGATTGCAAAGATGCTCACTGTACAAGAAATTGAAAACAAATGAGACTGAAAATAGGTGAGTAAAGAAAAGAATGCATGGTCAATTTCATAGGCATGTTGAAGATAAGACAGACAGAGAAAAAAAGATGACTATGGATGACTAAAAGTGATTTAAAACTGGAAATGGCGGCTGTAGTCTGTGCTGCCCAAGAGCAAGCACTAAGAACAAACTATATAAAATACAGAATAGACAACACATCAGAAAGTGATAAGTACAGAATCTGTGGACAAAATGGTGAAACTGTATGGCATATTACCAGCTAATGTATGCCACTAGCCCAGAAGGAATATAAGAGACACCACGACAATATAGCCTGGCTTGTCCATTGGACACTTTGCGACAAGTATGGACTTGACAGAGCAAAAAATTGGTACAACCACAAACCCGAAGGCATCATCAAAAATAAAAAGGCAAAGATCCTATGGGATTTTATGATTCAGTGCGACCATGAGATAGAGAATAAAAGCTAGACATAGTCTTAATTGAGAAGGAATGCAAACTATGCTGAATCATAGATATAGTCTGTCCAGCTGACAACAAGGTATGCGATAAGGAAGAAAGAAAAGTTGAGAGTTATGACAGGTTAGCTTGGGAAGTTAAGCAGTTGTGGTTGATGAAAAAGGTAGCAGTAATACCAATAATTGTTGGAGCCCTGGGAACAGTGAGCAAAAATCTTGAGAAGTACGTGGAACAAATAGGGGCTGCAATAAGGGTGAAGCACTTGCAGAAAACAGCACTGCTTGGAACTGCCTGAATACTTTGGAAGGTACTCAAGAAATAAGAGGTGTTACCTTAGTTCACTGGTAGTGAACAGCTGACATTGCAGTACATCTCCAGCGTTAGAAGCTGTGCAAAGGTAATAATAATAATAATAATAATAATAATAATAATAATAATAATAATAATAATAATAATAATAATAATAATAAAGATTGAGATTTCTAGGACATGGCAATTAAAAACCAAATCCCTGTTGTTGTAGCTGCTCTGGAAATAATCAAGAAAGGTACTGGCAAATTTTTTGATCTCTGGAAAACCAACAATCTATGAGACTCAAAAACATTTTGTTGACATCAACTGCCCACATTCTCAAAAAGTTTCTCTCCATCTAATGTATATGTGCCTTAGGTCTTTGGTTGAGACCCAGTCAGAAGATAAAATAAAATGCAACTCAATCGGAAAATAATAATTGATCGCACTTTCATGCCTATTTGATTCCAGGATCATAAAGAAAGAGGACAAAAACAAAAAAACAAAAAACAATCCCTTCAAATTTGAAATAGGAAGAATTTGGAGCATGAGAACAGTAAAGGTCATGCCTATAATAATTGGTGTTTTGGGAACAGTAAGCAAAGATGTAAAGAAATGGCTGAAGAAGATTGGAATAGAATACCTAGTTGAGCTCCTACAGAAAGTTTGTCTCTTAGGGACAGCAAAGATTATCAGGAGGGTTCTAAACACTTGAAAGACAGTTGAAAATTTGTGGATAACTAAGGTTACAGGTAGTAACCTGCTACCCACATAAATCCTATCAGGAATAAGACAGAACCAAAATGATAATAATAATAATAATAATAATAATAATAATAATAATAATAATAATAATAATAATAATAATAATAATCCTTTCTACTACAGGCTCAAGGCTTGGATTTTCTTGGGAGGGGGGCAGTCAATTCCATTGATGAAAGGCAAAATTGACCTCGGTGGAATTTGAACTCAGAATGTAGCTACATATGAAATACAATAATATTAATAATAATGATGGTGATGATGATGATGACGACGACGACGATGATGATAATTGTTTCAAGTTTTAGCACAAGCTAAGTAATTTTGAGGGGAGGGGTAAGTTGATTACATCAATCCCAGTGCTCAGTAGACGTCTATATTACTCACCCCAAAAGAATGAATGGCAAAGTTGACCTCAGCAATATTGCACTTAGAACATAAAGCCAGAAGAAATGCTGTAATGCATTCTGTCTGGCATGATAACAATTCTGTTATCTCACCACTTAATAATGATGATGATGATAATTGCAATAATAATAATAATACATCTTACGTAAAAGACACATCCTATGTAAAGCACATATTCTAATTAAAACACTTTCAATACAGTGAAAATAAGAGCACCACAGCCACAACACATACCCAAGGTACACAGAGCTGCACTCAGTAGCACAGTGAAAGCACATAATAAAAATAACACTACTGAATAATAATAATAATAATAATAATAATAATAATAATAATAATAATAATAATAATAATAATAATAATAATAATAATGTACTATTCTGTCTTAAAGAATGCATTCTCAAGTGTTGCAAGAGAGAAGTTATCAAGGTCATGATCCTATTAATCATCATTGAAGCCTTCAGAAGAGCAATAAAGAATTTGAAAACAAACCTTGGAAAATGTTTTCTTAATCTGGGAGTAGGTGCAATGCAAAATAAAAACATGTTTACATGTTTATTAGGTGCAGCAAGAATTATTGGGGAGGTTCTTCATACAAAGTAAGAAGAATATGAAGAGCTGAAAAAAACTTTTATATAATATGTACAGGCGTAGGAGTGGCTGTGTGGTAAGTAGCTTGCTTACCAACCACATGGTTCCGGGTTCAGTCCCACTGCGTGGCACCTTGGGCAAGTGTCTTCTGCTATAGCCTCAGGCCGACCAAAGCCTTGTGAGTGGATTTGGTAGACGGAAACTGAAAGAAGCCCGTCATATATATGTATATATATGTATATGTATGTGTGTATGTGTTTGTGTGTCTGTGTTTGTCCCCCCAACATCGCTTGACAACCGATGCTGGTGTGCTTACGTCCCTGTAACTTAGCGGTTCAGCAAAAGAGACCGATAGAATAAGTACTAGGCTTCCAAAGAATAAGTCCTGGGGTCGATTTGCTCGACTAAAAGGCGGTGCTCCAGCATGGCCACAGTCAAAATACTGAAACAAGTAAAAAGAGTAAAATGTTCTTCATCCAGGCCATGAATAATGAGCAACAACGATAACTACAACAGATTGTAATAACAACCTCAAGTAATATATTCACACTGCAACAGGAAGCAAATGTTCCTATCATCATCATCATCATCATCATCATTGCATTCATTGTCGTCATCATCATCATCATCATCATCATTGCATTCATTGTCGTCATCATCATTATCATCAACGTCATTTTTAATCTAACATTCACTTTTCCATGCTTGCATGGGTTGGACAGAATTCATTGAGGCAGATTCCCTACAGGTAATTGCCCTTACAGTTGCCTCCAAGTAAGTTAATATTTCTCCATGGCTGGACTTGTTTTCATGGAAGTTTGGAAATGAAAGACATCACTTGTATAAAAGTAAATTGTTTGCAACTATCACACAATATGAAGACAAGGAAACACTAACACCACTGCACACACACACACACACACACACACACACACACACACACACACACACACACACACACACACACACACACACACACACACACACACACATTCACTCACACATACATAGATACATATATAAAGAAGTGCCAAGCTCTAACTGTAGAGAGAACCCGTGGAAGAGACAGACCCAGGAAGACATGGGACGAGGTGGTGAAGCACAATTTTTGAATATTGACCAAGACCTTTGGTAATATGCAGTACGTGAGAAGACTTGTCAAGCCAAATGAAATCATAATCATGGCCATCGCCAGTTGCATGATCTTCAAACGTTGAGCCTCATGGAGGTGATGACAAGTGACCGAAACCTTTCGCGATATGCTGTGCTTGAGAAAACTCATCAAGCCAATTGAAATTGTAGTTGTAGTTGTTACCAGTGTCATGTAAATGGCACCCATGGATTCATACTCATGGCCATTGCTGGTGTCATGTAAAAAGCGCTCTCAGAGTGGCTGAAGTTAGGAAGGGTGTGCAGCCATAGAAACCATGTCTAATCAGACTGGATCTTGGTGCAGCCCTCCGACTTATCAGTTCCAGTCAAACCATCTCTGTCTTCTACTATAGCCTGAAGCTGACCAAAACCTTGTGAGTAGATTTGGTAGACAGAAACTGAAAGAAGCCTGTCATGTGTGTGTGTGTGTGTGTGTGTCATTGTGTCTCCCCAGAACATACAGAGGGCATCATATTTAAATGACATCACTATTTACAAACACTAAATAAGCACCAAAAACATTGGTGGTATAAGTCACAAAGTTAGATCTAACACATGGAAGACAAGTAAATATCAAAACACGAAACCTAAACTCTACAACACTTACAGAATACTGACCGAGAAAACTGATCCAGAACAACAGCAGAAAAATATAAATAACAGGATATATGAAGCAGATATACGAATATAAAATTCTAAAAATGGAAATCATGAATATGACATTCTAAGCATGACAATAATTAAGGAACTAAAAACAATAGATTTCTCTATGGTGCAATGGAAGTGCTTCACAGGGATAAAACTCAACAAAGAAATAGCAACAACAATAAAAAGTCAATAACATGATCATCAAAATTAAATGAAAACAGAAAAGATCTATAACATAATATCATTAGATTAACTGTGATGATGTATGAATAAAACCTCAATACTGCTGCCCACTCACTTTAGAGGTCTTGGCCTGTGAGTTACTTGATGAGCTCACTACTGCCAGTACACTCTGTAAAGTGTCTGGTATTAGGAAGAGCACCCAATCATTGAAATCATGCCAAAGTCCTCTGGTTTACCAGCTCTAGTCAAACTATCCAACCCATGCCAGCATGAAAAACAGACATTAAATGATGATGATGATACAAAGTAAAGTGAATAACACCAGAAAATTAACAAAACCCAAACAAACAACATCGAAACTAAAATTACAGAAAAATAGAGAAAATATGAGTGATGATCTCTTAATATTTAATGAATAGAATAGCAAAACACATGACTAAGAAAATGGAAGAGAAAAGAGAAACATCTAGAACCATAAACCTTGAAGCAAGAGACCAATGCTATGCAATGAATCTGTTGAAATGAAAAATATTAATGATTTTTAAAAACAACAAACAGTTCAACTCCAATTCAAAAGTATTTTGTCAAGAACTAGAGGAAGAAGAAATAGAAATTAATGCAGCATCAACAAGAGAAGTAGAATTCTGTACCAGAGGAATCGCATAGACAGGGAATTCAAGGTTAATCAATTAGTGTTTTTAAATACTACCAAGAGAAGCACCTTCTAATAATACAATTATCAGACCTAACAGACAATAATGTATTTCTGAAATAAATGGTAAAATCTAAATCAAATATTAAGATTTGGAAATCAAGTTAACCAGAATGTAGGCACTGAAACAGAAATAATTCCTATTGCGATAAGTGACTTGGAAATGAGTGAAAAATTATGCAGACAAATATGTGCTCACCAGCACAGCAAACCCTCAAGATTTACAAATGTACACTACATACAATAGCTCTAAGTATTGCAACCATATTATAAAGAGTAATGTGTGATATATCAATAGAATAGAAAATATGAATTCACAGTAAAACTTGCACATTGCTGCATTTGGTAACACAATGAAAACAATCAATATAGACAGGTTTATTGAAAGACATAATAATTTCTAACATAAGGCATCAAAGTAACTGAATTGTTAATATGCCAGGCAAAATGCTTAGCAGCATTTCATCTATCTTTACATTTTGGGTTCAAATTCTGCTGGGGCCAACTTTGCCTTCCATCTTTTCAGAGTCAACCAAATAAGAACAAGTTGAGCACTGAAGTTAATTTGATTGACTTACCCACTCCACCAAAATTATCTGGTGCCAAATTTGAAATCAATAATTTCTATAATTTCCTTTCCAACTACATTTTCCTTGATTCAATCCCACTGTACATCACCACGAGGATGTTTTTTCTATAGTAATCTTGCACTGACTAAATATTTCTGAGTGAAATTTAATATAAAAAATTTATGAAAAAGTCCAATATATAACAATATATAAGAATATTCCAACACCAACAGAAAGTTTAATTTGATGCTTAATATCTCTGCTTCTTGAGGATAGTCACAGAATTTGGTAGGCTAGCAATGGTCTAGCTTCTCAATTTCTATTCTGTATTTCATAACGCATTTTTATATATCACACTAATAGCCACAGTGGCTAGCTTTTGTGCTGTTGTTGTTGTTGCTGCTGCTGTTGTTGTTTAATACCAAGTTACTGACAATATACATCACCTTGAATTAAATTTTTTTTTTCTTTTTAAATATTTACACATAGTACCAACATATATACTACTTAATCATACTTGCCAACAATATTATAAATGCATTTAATTTTAACAGCAACTATGTACCATATTACATTACAGATGGGTGGTATGATTTATGATATACCAAAATGAAGCATTCCCATATTTGTTTTTACTAAGTCAGAAAAGATAAGTTAGGTTTTTATAATTTTTTATGTATAATTGTAATTGTTGAAATTGCAATATAATGGTAAATTTTGTAACTGAATCATGTGATCATCATCATCATTTAACAGAGTGTAATGGATGTTTTTACATGCCACCAGCACAGGTGCCAGTTGTGTAACACTAGTATCTTCCATGACTACAATTTCACTTGGCATGATGAGTCTTCTCAAGCAAGGCATATTACCGAAGGTCTTGGTCATTTGTCATTGCCTCCATGGGAAGTCTGATAGGCATGGCTGTGTGGTATGTTTGCTTTCTAGTCACATGATTTTTCAGATTCAATCCCACTAAATGGCACCTTCCACTATAGTCTGGGGGTTGACCAAAGCCTTGTAAGTGGATTTCCCAAGGATACAGACTCTGATGTGATTTATCGAAACACGCATAGTGATGTGTTAAATATCTATAAATTACATCCTAGAATTATTATTGTTATTATATATGTATATATATGCATGTGTGTGTGTGTGTGTGTGTGTGAGTGTGCACGTGTGTGTGTGTGTGTGTGTGTGTGTGTGTATATATATATATATATATATATATATATATATATATATATAAACACACACACATACACTTGTCTTCTTATGGATTTTGTTTGCTATAATAGCAGACACTGTCCATGGCACCACACAATGGAACTGAATCAAAAGCCATGTGTTTGGAATAAAAGCTTCTTAATCACATAGCCATGCCTACACATATACACATTTGCTAATAAAAATGTGTGTGCGTGTATACACACACATATACATACATTTATGTATATATCATTTAACCATGGTAGTGGTTGAATAATATTCTTAAGGCTGACATTTATTTATTCAATCACAGCCTTTTCAAAACTTTGTCACTACCTCATCAACTTTGACTTCAAAAAACTTACTTAATATAAAAGCAATCTATATTTTATTTAATCTCAAATGATAAATCAAAACAAGAGGAATCTAAAAATACTAATTTTATGCGTTAAAATTCTGTAGGAAAAAAGATATGAGGTAAAAAGTGAATAAGAAATAAGTGACACTTAATCGATTGATTATGTAAACTATTGATTATGTAATCGATTGATTATATATAAAATATACACAGTTGTCTCCCTTGCAACAGAGTAAGATTTCTCTCTTTCTCTTTTTTTTTTTTTTTGCTGCTATGTCAGTAAAGCCGATTTGGAGACACTTCAAATACTAGAAATAACAGTGTATCCTTGCCAAAAAGTTTTAATTATAGAATATATAACCCCCAAAAATTTTCTAATTTTAAAAATCAAAAAAAATTTAGAATAAAAATATCCCCCAAAACGGGGGCATATGCATAATAAAAATAAATTACAAAAAACAAAAATGCACGAATGGTTTTGAATCAAATAAGTGCATTTCTCTTCTTTTGTTTCTTTTAATAACTGATTAATGGTTGAATACTTAATTAAACTCACAATTATAATTCTCATAATTAATTAACATATTAGCTTGAACGACTGTTTGATTGACTAATATATTAATTATTTATATTTTGCATTTAGGTAGTTTGAATCAATATTTAGCATTTCCAGGACAGCAACTTGTGTTTTTTGACTACTACAATGGATAAAAATTGCAGATTCACCAGTCACCGATTGTTTGTTTGTTTGTTTGTTTGTTTGTTTGTTTGATTTTGGCATGATCTAACAAACTAATACTTATTTACAACTTATTTAATATGTTGGCAATCTAACACTGCTTGAAGTCCAGCATCAGATTGTAAATACGCACCACCTTTCTAGCATAAATCTATTTCTATCAATTTATTCTAATAAATTTCTCTACAAAGGTGGTGGGTGCCCTGTCATGAAAGCATGGCTCCATGTGCCGTAGGGTGGATGCATTCACTCATTTTGTAATCTTAGTTACAATTTTTGATTTTATCCTGAGCCAGTGCAACTAAAGTGCTCTTACAATTCATTTTTTATTTATTTAGATTAAAACTTATTTTTATTTTAATTCAATCGTCAAACATGAGAAATAATTGAAAATTATTTAACAGAAATAACAAATAAAATGAAACAATTTAATCAAGTAAAATTAGTTCAATTGCATTGACTGGAAAAAAAGTGGATTACTATGAAAAATGCAGGCACATGGAGGTTAATAATCTTAAGTTATTACACCTGGAAAAGTACAGAACAAGCATATAAATAAATAAATGCACCCTTTTAAAGCCTAACCAGGCTCATGGGCCCAGTTTCCAGGTTTCAATGGCATATGTGTTCCCCAGCTGGACAGGACACCAGTCCATTGCAGCGTTACTCATTTTTGCCAGCTGAGTGGACTGGAGCAATGTGAAATGAAGTGTTTTGCTCAAGAACACAACGCGTTGCCCAGTCCAGGAATCGAAACAATCTTACGATCATGATGCTAACACCCTAACCACTAAGCCACGTGCCTCCACAAAGAACAAGCATACTAATATACTAATACCTAAAATATTGTAGCTATAGTTAAAATTTAAAATATATATTTAGATTTAAAAACTAAAAATAATAGCTTTTATTAGCTACTCTATAATTAAAAAAATTAGCTCAATAAATTTAAGGTTAACTGTTAGCAAAAACTAAAAAAAATTTCAATAGCCCCATTAAAAATGTTTTTTCAGTTACAAGTTTTTAAATACTCTCATTTCTGTACAGAGTGGGTATATTGAGGGAATTACGTCCCCGAAATTTCATACCATTCGGCGAGAAGAATTTTTTATATGTTAAACTACCATCACCACCCCCATCACCCCAAGCAAAAAATTTAATTAGGAAGAGTACACCTCTCTCCAGAAACTATTACTGTACCCACCCCTAAGCCTCAACCCTACCATGAAGGTATTAATTGAACTTGCCTCTTTTGAAATTTCCAGACAACCAGTCTTTTGGTGTCTTTATCAATGAATTATAGTGTGCCAATTTTTATCAAAAACATGAACGAAAATGGAATTTCAACTGGCCCAGTGGTTAGAGTAGTGGACTCGCGGTCATAGGATCGCGGTTTCGATTCCCAGACCGGGCGTTGTGAGTGTTTATTGAGCGAAAACACCTAAAGCCCCACGAGGCTCCGGCAGGAGGTCGTGGCGAACCCGGCTGTACTCTTTCACCACAACTTTCTCTCACTCTTACTTCCTGTTCCTGTTGTGCCTGTAATTCAAAGGGTCAGCCTTGTCACACTGTGTCACGCTGAATATCCCCAAGAACTAGGTTAAGGGTACACGTGTCTGTGGAGTGCTCAGCCACTTGCACGTTAATTTCACGAGCAGGCTGTTCCGTTGATCGGATCAACTGGAACCCTCGACGTCGTAAGTGACAGAATGCCAACAACAACTACTTAAGAACTTTTAGTAGTTCTTAAAAACTTGCAATCAAAGAAAACATTTTTAATGGGGTTACTGAAATTTTTTTTTATCTTTTGCTAACAGTTAGCCTTAAATTTATTATTTGGGTTAATTTTATAATTATAGAATAGCTAATAAAAGCTATTATATTTAGTTTTTAAATCTAAATATATTTTTAAAATTTAACTATAGCTGCAATATTCTAAGTATAAGCTGTCCTGTACTTTTCCAGATTTAATAACTTAAGAATATTAACTGCCATGTGTCCACATATTTCATTGTGTGTGTGTGTGTGTGTGTATATATATATATATATATATATATATATATATATATATATACTTTTTTTGATTCTCATTCAAGATAGAAACAATTGTCAATGTTTCATGTTATAGGTTTGATAATTGTTGCGAGAATTCTCTTGGCATGAAACCAATGATAGCCTTGTTAACCCACAAATAAAAAAATATTTATCTATCAATGTTTGGTGAGCACTCATTCTCACTGTTCAGTATTAGAGTATATATATAGATACATACACATGTATGTGTGTGTGTGTGTGTATATGTATATATATATATATATATATATATATATATATATACATACAAATATATATGTATATTTGTATGTATATATATATATATATTTGTATGTATGCATATATATATATATATATATATATATATATATATATATATATATATATATATACATGTGTATGTATATATATGTGTGTGTATTATTTATTTTATATATATATATATATATATATATATATATATATATATAAATATTTGGTAGAAATAAAACACATAAGTATAACAAAGGAAGATTATGAGGTAAAGAAAAAGGCGTAGACATATGAAGTTAGACAAGTAAGATATATGGTGGAAAATGCAAGGATAAATTTAAAAAAAAAAACAATAACAATCAAAGAGTATGTAACATGAAAATAAATATGCCTAATAAAAAAAGAAAAGAGAATCTAATGTTTTCAGTAATCTCTTTTATCAAAGAAAAGGAAGAATTTAAAGGAGGAGGAAAAGAAAGGGGAATGACAACCAAATTTACAGCATCTGTTTACATCACTCGTCTGGGCTATATGTATAAGCACATGCATATGATTATATTCATAATCATATAAATATGTGTGTGTGTGTGTCTGTGTGTGAGTGTGTGTGTGTGCATATACATACATACATACATATATATTTATATATATATATATATATATATATATATATATCACCGAGGCGATGACTACTGACCGAGACCTTTGGAAATGTGCTGTGCGTGAGAAGACCCGGCAAGCCAAGTAAGATCGTTGCCAGTGCCCCCGGACTGGTTCTTGTGCGGGTGGCACATGAGATGCACCATTTTGAGCGTGGCCGTTGCCAGTACCGCCTGACTGGCTCCTGTAGGATTTTCGAGCGAGATCGTTGCCAGTGCCCCTGGACTGGCTTGTGCGGGTGGCACATAAAAGACACCATTTCGAGCGTGGCCGTTTTCGTGCGGGTGACACGTAAAAGCACCCACTACACTCTCTGAGTGGTTGGCGTTAGGAAGGGCATCCAGCTGTAGAAACTCTGCCAAATCAGACTGGAGCCTGGTGTTGCCATCCGGTTTCACCAGTCCTCAGTCAAATCGTCCAACCCATGCTAGCATGGAAAGCGGACGTTAAACGATGATGATGATGATGATGATGATGATGATATATATATATATATATATATATATATATGTATATATATAAATATATGCATATCTATCTATTTCTCTCTCTATATATATATATATAGAGAGAGAGAGAGAGACACACACACACAGAGACAGACAGACAGAAATCTATACTCCTCACTTCTTGTATAATGTTCACAGATTCTGATTTACAAAAGTATGTGGAAGAAGTTTTCAATTCTGTCATCTTATGTTTTATCCTATGTGCTATCTAAGTATATATGCTCCCACTGCTGACTTTCTTTACTTGGCCTATTGCTGCTTTCTGTCCCCTCTTTTACACTTTTCCAATGAGTTGCAGTGCATTTGAGTAGTCTATATGATAAACTCAATAATTTTGTTGTTGTTGTTGTTATTATCATCATTATTATTATTATTATTAATATTAATGCGGCAAGCTGACAGAATCTTTAGCAGGCCAGGCAAAATGCTTAGCATCATTTTATCTGTCTTGGTGCTCTAAGTTCAAATTCCACCAAGGTTGAATTTGCCTTTCATCATCACGAGGTCAATAAAACAGGTACCAGTCAAGTATTGGAGTCAATGTAATTGATTTTTTCCCTCACCCGAAATTGGTGGCCTTGTGCCAAAATTTGAAACCATTTAATGTAGTTGTGGTGTTTGAAATGGAGGATCGTCAAGACAAAAACTGGATTTTCAAAGCATTATTTCAACAGGGATTATATTTTAATCTGATGTCAGTTAAACAAATGGAAGAGTATGAGGTATCGTTGTCCTTAATCTAACCATGAACATCCAACAAAAACAGCCAATGTTTTCTCTGGTGATGCAAGTGATTGATGCTGAAACTCCTCAATCCATGATAGCATGGAAAAAACATACTTTTACGTATTTGCTTTTTAAAAAGTTAAAAAATGAAGATCACGATCATGATGTGGAGGAGGAAAGGGAATAGCAAGGGAGGAGGATACAAGAAAAATCCATCTACTCACTAATACTTAAAACTCATACCGGCTCATTCTTGTATTTCTCCACTTCCTTTTTATGTTTAATAATGCTTCTATAATCTTTATTCTACTGAACTATCTGTTACTCACATCTCAATCTACCACTCTACTCCTGTGTCTCATTTTCAAAACCTCCACTAAAAAAAAGATTCAGCCCCGGACTGCATTGGAATATTTCAGAGAACTTTGTTTTTCATACTTTCAAGGTTAATAAAATGATTGATATATTTGACTGTTGCCTCCTGTGCCTTTGTGCTGCCTATATAAGATTTGTATTTTAAACAAGAAACTGACTGCACAAACCTCACTCCAATTATCTCTCTCCCCACTGAATTAGAGAACTTCAACAGCCTACTGGTATGACTGCATCGCCCCTTCAGTCTTACAAATAAAAGTATTCCCTTAGAAAAAGCAATAAACTGTTCTTGTATTTTTTTAAGAAATGATAAAATATATAATGTTGATTTAAGCCTTAAAACTATTGATAGAATCTCAATGCAATGAAGATAAGAAGGTAGTATTAAATATCCTTAGGAAAAGATAGAACAAGATAAGTGAGTGCTGAAGGGAATTTGTGGTACAGGATTTATTTATATACATATGAACAATACGTGCAAACATCAGTGCACTGCAAATAGAAGAGGCAATTAAGAAAAGCAGAAATAGAAATCTCATAACTTGATGTCATATTAGGAAAGATATCTGAAGAAAAACAGGATATCTTTTAATACTTTTATTCTTTATTGACTGGCTGGTTTTCATCCTTGGACTGGGGCACTATCATCAAGGGCTTAGTCAATCATATTAATCTCATTACTTATTTAAGTCTATTACTTAGTTGATCAAATTCTACTTGTCAAAGGACATACACAGCATGAATACAAACACTGATATGCACACACACACACACACACTCATGTCTTTGAAAATGTGCATGGATAAAACCATTCATTATCAGACTTATTTCTGAATAATTTTTGCTAGATACCTTTTGAGATTGAGATCTCAAACGATTTCAGATAATTTTACAATATGTATAGTTGAAGGCTTGTGATCCAGCAATAACCTGAATGTTTTTGGTATATTTATTTATTATTATGCAGGTTTCAGTCACTGGACTGTGACTATGCAGAGGAATAAACATTCCAGATTTGGTTGAGTACATAGTCAGCAGGTACTTTATTAGGTACTATTTTTAGCAGCCTATAAAGTAGAAAAGTTGACTTTGGAATAAAGGGAAGTAAATGTGATGGGACCAAATTACAGAAGATATTTATGTTCAATACTTTGATTCTGCCACTATCTGCTGATCTATCTCTGTGTGTGTGTATATATATATATATATATATATATATATATATATATATATATATATATATATATATATATATATATATGTATATGTATATATATATATACACACATATATTTACAGGAAGTTGCTTATTCGTATCCATAATACTGCTCTAATGTGTTTAGAGTGTGCTTCTTTTTCAGATATATCATCCAATGACATTATATCTATCTATCTATCTATCTATCTATCTATCTATCTATCTATCTATCTGTCTGTCTGTCTGTCTGTGTGTGTGTGGTTTACTGTTCTGTTAAGGTAGGATCAACAAAAAAAGTACATCGCGTCCAGTGAAAGATAAATATAATTTAATGTACACAGTATTTAAAATAAGAGCCACTAATAGTTTTTGCCATAGAGACACTGAGATGAGGGAAATGTATATAACATGCTTTCTTCGGGCAATCTTCAGGCTCAAGACACATGGTTAGTTCTGTTTGAAAACCAGGACATTGGTACATGAGAAATCATGGTGAAAAATGTAAGGAAATGTGGAATGAGAAGACAAAGGGTGGATGAAAATGGAAAAAGAAAAGAAAGGAAAGAAAAATTGAGAGTTACGTCCCCTTGGACTGTAGAAATCATTATTAATCTAGCTGGCATGGAAGAATTCAATAAGGAGGAGTCCAAAAGCCTGCGAGATAGTTATACTCAATTTAAAGAGGGTGGTGTCTTTCAGTTTGACACAAGAAATTTGTCCATGTGCTTGCATTTGCTGGAAATTTTAGATCTGGAATTAAGTAATGTGATAGAACTTTGGGATCTAAAAAGCATGCACGACCTTTTAGCTATGCATAAGCTACATCCTTTGACCCATGGTGGTTGCAGTGGTGCCAGTGAAGATGTCACTGCTGCTGTTATTGTTGCTTAACTCCAGCTTAACAGCTGCAGTTGTTATTGCTTAACTCCAGTTCAACTTTAGCATAATCTTCAAATTGTTTTTGGACATAGCTATCTAAGATTATATTATCTAATGCATCCAAATTTTTGTAAGATGGTATTGTGAATCAAATGGAAATTTAGATGTTATATCTCGTGAATTGTGCAACCATATTCATGTTCACTCACTAGCACATTTCACATACGTATAACATTGTAGTAAAGAGTTTTTTTTTTTAAATAACAATTTTCTGTTATTTATAGACAGTCATTTCAGTTCTGAAAGTAAGGCACCTTGTTGAATAGCATTAGCAGTGATGAGTAGGGCACAAGAGTGCAGCTAAATATTCAAAGTGCCTGACTGTTTAGACAGAACAGTGCTTGCTGTGTTCCCAAGGAGGAGTACAACTTTCTGAAAAACTTTGTGGTTTAAACTGTGACTGAGTTTGTGGTGATTAACCTCATGCAAAGATGCAAAGGTAGTGTAAGTTTTACACTGACTCGAGTCTGGTGCAGCCTTCCAGTGTGCCAGCCCAGTCAAACCGTCCAACCCATGCCAGCATGGACAATGGATGTTAAATAATGATGATGTTATATATATATATATGTGTGTGTGTGTGTGTGAATATGTATGTATGTATGTACATAGGTGCCAACATGGATGTGTGTTAAGAAGTTCACTTTCCAACCATGTGGATTCAAGTTCAGTCCTTTAGTTTAACACTTGAACAAGTTTCTTCAAGTTTAGCCGGGACAAAACAAAAACTTGTGAGAGGTGGATAGAAAGTGAGAGAAACCCATCTTGTGTGTGTGTGTGTGTGTGTGTGTGTGTGTGTGTGTGTGTGTGTGTGTGTGTGTGTGTGTGTGTGTGTGTGTGTGTGTGTGTGTGTTTATTATCACTATTACCCTCATTTACTGCCCACTATGATCTTTGAGGTGTAAGTTCTCTCTATCAGGACTGGCCTGGCCATAAAACTTAACAGTGGCATCAAGAACAACTATAACAACATCAACAACAACAGCAATGACATCAATGACAACAGTAAGAAGAGACAAAATTAATAACTACAGCTGCAACAAGAAAATCTTGAGGTTATCAGTGCAGCACAATCAAGGTCATAGCATTACATGAAGAAGTCGACAATTTGTGTGGTATTCAAAAGGGTATATTTATATCATCAATTAAGCTTACTCTTTAGGATCAAGAAATGCTTCAGCGCTAATCAAGTATCGATTTTCTCTATAAGAAAACAAACCATTGTACATCCAAGTGCTGCTCTCATATCTTATAATAACCTGCCTGAACAAACTCAAAATATAAGAAAGGCTATACAGTAAGTGGTTTCTTTTTCTGCTATAAATGAGAGAAATACCTTTCTCTCAGCAATTTAATATGATTCAGACCAGATTGCAGCAAAAATAATTTTCACCTGAGGAATTTTGTTTTTATGATAATGACTTACATCAACAACAATAACACTCAAGAGTACTACCAAATCAATGAGCTAAGTTAATATAAATATCCTCCTCACACACATCAGTTGGTCTTTCCACTTAAATCAGTATCTGCTCAGGTGCTATCAAACAAACCCAAGAAAATCAATCTAAGTGATGGGGGCAACAATACTTTCATCATAAAGGTGTTCAATCATCGTTGGCCTGGAACTAAACAACAACAATTATAAGTGTTTCAAGTCAACATGAAATCTTGTATGTTAGTGTCTTTTACCCCTTCCCCTCTGTCATTTACCACTCAGTTTGAGGAAATCTGCCTTTTATGTTACATGTAACAACACAGACTAAATCATTTGTATATGTAAAATTTATAGAAATGTGATGTACTGAATACCATAAACAAAAAATTCCTAATACAGTGAAATTTCCTTTTCAGTTAGAGAAAGGAAACAAAAACCTAGCATGATTTGTTTTTGATGCCCAAAGAAAAAAGGAGATAACTTCAAGAAATGACAAATTAATCTTTCAAACTTAATTTGCTAAGAAGAAATACTCATGTTGCTGTCAGTATGCTATCATCAAGATAGTGTGTTAGCACTAATGCACACACACATGCACATACACACACATACATATACAAACGTATACATATGAGGTCTGATCAATAAGTGAAGCCACTTGACACATTGACTTTGACCTCTGCTGTTTATGTACACTAAGTTTTAACGTTCTAGCTCACTTCCGCTGTTTACAGCAGTGCTTCAAAGTAACATGTGTAACGTGTGATCATTACATTGACCATGACAGAGAAAGTTGTCATGGTGATACCTGCTTAGAGGCCAATGCAAAGTTGTATGGAGAGGAGTATATAAGCTGCACACAAGTGTATTAGTGGTTCAGATGTTTCCAAGATGGCCAAAAAATGTTGAAAGTGACGAACGTTCTGGGGATCCACAACCAGCAGAACTGAGAAAAACATCACAGATGTGCGTGCAGCTGAGAGGGAAATCATCAAATAAACATCCATGAGTTATCAGAAGATGTGCAGATTAGTTACAGTCCAGTTCAGTTCATTATCACTGAAGATTTGGATATGAGACACGTATCTGACAAGTTTGTGCCAAAACTGCTTTCAGCTGACCAAAAAGATGCTCGGGTTTCAGTTCCACAAAATCTCCTTGATTGTGTCGAGAACAATGAAAACTTTTTGAAAACTTTGTGTAGGCTTCTCATCAAGCTTTTGGCTATCATCAAGCTTTTGGCTATCATCAAGCTTTTGGCTATCATCAAGCTTTTGGCTATCATCAAGCTTATGGTAAAATTTGATGCAGATTCTCTGATCAACTATCTCTGTCATGGTCAATGCAATGAACACATGCAACACACTTTCCTTCCAAGCACAGCAGAGTTCAAGATCAATCTGTATCAAGTGGCTTTACTCTGCATGCTTTAGCTTCGTTACTATGGCAACAGTCCGGATACTTATTGATCAGACCACATATGTATGTATGTATCTATTTATCTGTTTATGCCTACATGCATGCATGTATGTATGTATGTATGTATGTATGTATAAGAAATTCTTTCTCTTCAAACTAAATAAATAAGATATGAAAAAGTTTTGTATTACTGACTCAATCAACAGTTGAAATCATGTTATCATGATTGAAGTTAACATTTATTTCGTCTAAGTTTTATAAGTACTGACATAGTTGTGGGTTTAAGAAGTTCATTGCATGATCAGGTGATTCTAGATTCAAGTCCACTATGCTTTAAGTAAATCTCATCTAGTATAACCTTCAGTTGATCTAAGCTTTGTGTGAGAAATTCTGTAAAGAGAAAGAGTGTGGAAGCCTTTCAGATGAACTGTAGCTATTCTTAAACAAACAGTAGACTTACTTAACCTGTCACTCACTTTAACACCACTACCTGGCTTTTAGGCATCTTTAGAAATATTCATTTTCTCCTCAGACCTAAAGGTTTCTGTGGCCAGGGCTTATCCAAATCTTTTAGTAATTTAAGCTGAAAGTGCAAAACGTCCCACTAACTGGAACACCCATCTACCATAGCATACTTATTTTCAACTGAGTATACTGAAGCAATACGAAATGAATGGCTTCTCTCTAAGACACCATGTACCACACAGTACCACCCAATCAGAGAATTAAATGTAAACTAATGATTGTGAGCCCAACACCTTACCTTCTAGGTCATGCACCTTCACAATATCCATTTACTTGCAAGAATTCAGATCTGGTCTGTGGTCTAAAGATAAATAATTCATGCTATTTTACTTGTATTCTTCTACCAGCCTAGAAAGCCCAGAAAAATGTTTGTGACTGCCATGCTAACCTTTCTTACACTAAATCATTAAAAGAGAAAAATGATATGCATCTTCTATCTGGTTGGAAATAGATACCACTTTGGCTCATGTTACAAAATGTTTGGCCTAGTAAATCATACAGTGGTTATAAATTCCAGAGCTATCCAATTTAGTATCACTATGGGTACTTAGGAGAATATTATCACATGAATGATAACGCATTCTAACATTCTTGGAATAAAACATGATAATAAGGATGCTATATTAGAAAGTCTTCAAAATATCTAACAATTTAGGAATGTCAGTTAAATTAAAATGTATAAGAAAATGATATTTGATTAAAATAACAGATTAAAGCTTCTTCCAAGCTTTTACAGATAATACACATTTATTTGATAAGTGTTAAGCAAATTTATATATCAACAGAAGTAAAAGGTTGTTTAGGCCCAGATAAGCCTTGGCTGAGCAGATCTGTAATCAACTATGACCCTCGTATCTTGTTCTGTATATAGAACTTCATTTTTAAGAAAGGAGTGTGTAATTTAAGGGAATTTAGCTACTGTATATAATGGGGCAAGGGACTGCATAGAGGCTCCTTCATTGGCTGGAATCATAATATATGGCTTAAACTAATAATAGTTTAGAAATATAATAGAGATGAATATTGAAGCACATGTTAAGAGAACATTTTCAAGATCACCTAACAAACAAACAAAAATATCTGAATATTGAATGGAATTTACATTACCATTTTACATCCACTTTTCTATGCTGGTATAGATCAGATGGGTCATTATGGTTTCAGTCAGTTCTTGGAATTACTTCTCTTTACATTTTGGCATGGTTTCGATGACTGAATACTGTTCTTATTGCCAACTACTTTACAAAGTGTACTAGGGTCATCTTATCATGACCTTAGCACCAGAGAGATTTCCTTTCCCCTGCCCCAAATTTAAAGACTGCTTGCTACCCTACATTACTTCTGTCCATTTGTTCTTGTCTTTTCTATTGTGAACGTTTAACTGCCACTCAAGTATCAGATAACAGCCACAATAGAGTATTGCTCTTACATTTGCTGTTTCATACACAGACATCTTAGGCCACATCCAGAGAAGTATTGTGTGTCTTATTTGCATAAAATCACTCACAGACATGCTCCAACCTCTAACCCTCAAGTGTGCTGTCCATATATTTACAGTTTATACTACAACTATTACAGCTTTTATTCCTTGAAGCTGGCTTAGCTCAAGCCTCCTCCACACAGCCATTTCTGTTCTACTCTTCTTCTTTTAAGAAGCTTGTTATGTCCAACTCCATCCCCACCTCTGGCCTTGTACTAATTACTACACTCTGTCTTTCATTCTCAGATTATTAGCCCTCTGGAATTTTTTTCTTCAGTCATATCATTGTCACTGGTGTTGACTTAAGAAGGGTTCAAGAGAAGCAATAATGGCATCAATCCCACCAGTCCAGGAGGGAAGGCATAAGCTATGGGCACTGCCCCTTCTTCCAGCAAGTAGCAAGTAAAGTAAAACACAACTGGGTGAGATGAAAGCCATAACAAGACCGGTGATAAAAGAAAGAGTGGTAGATGAGAATCAGAGTGATATAGCAAGAGGGTATTAGTGAAGATAGAACAATGAAAGAGAGAGAGAGAGAGAAACAGGCGGACAGAGAGAAAGAGGGGGGAAGATAAAGAGAAAGATTGAGAGGAAGATGGACAGAGAATTGTAGAAAGAGTGAAAGACGGTTACATGATGGTTGTCAGTAAATAGAGGAAAGATGGAGAAAAAGGAAATAAAGGAAGATATAAAAGTACAGTTCTTAACATGGGAGGCAAAACTGATTATCTTTATGACAAAATTTCAGTTTTTTACTTTTACAACTTTGTCATTTTGCCGTAAATGGTTACTGTGAATTACATTCATTCAAATTTTACAATACTACAGGACTGCTACATTGTTCTTACATGGTCTCTATCTAGCCGCATTAGTTGCTTTCTACTAGAAAACTTTTAGTCTTAATCAATTCTACAGCAAACTTATTGAAAAAATATCAAAGACAATCAAATATGCCTCTTATTCAACAGTATTAAAACTGGTGTAGATACAAATGCGATAAAAATGCATTTCTAATGATAACAACAGAAGATCCATTATCTAACAGAAGTATATGACAAAGTTAGAAGTTACAACAAACTGTAAAGAAAAGAAAAGTTCTATGACTGCAAGAAAAAGAAGAAAGATGATCAGCAATATCATTGTTAGTGTATGTGATGTGAACTAAGATAAAAATACATATCATCACCCTAATGTTCTGTAAGAAAAAAAAAGCAAGAAATGTAAGGAAAATATAGTTAGGGTATATTTTTATTTTTATAACTAGTAATTTATTCTTTTAGCACTTTTATGCAGAACACACATGTCTGGTATCTGAGTCACCAGGGAATATGTTATTCTGAAAATATCTTATGTAGATTACTATCACAAGCATATTAAAAAGAGTATTCAAGCAAGGGAAGATAACATTTGTTTTATACAAATCTTTTACTTTAAATGTTTAAAATTTGGCTATTTCAATCATTTACTCTTAACAATTATGAAAAAAAAAAGCACCACAGGGAAAAGAAACAGCAAAAAGAAAGTGAAAGAGGATTAGAAAAAGAAGGGAGAGACAAAGAGAGAGAACAGTGTAATATTTATTTGTAAATTAACATGTTCTCTCAGACAACACTCAATCAGTTCTTGTGTTCCTTAGTGTTTGATCTTGTGCCCCACTCTTTCCTTCTATACATCAAAGATCGACTTGCTGCCACATCAAGCAATGCCCACTCTTATGTAGATGACATGACTCTTTATCTCATTGTAATCTTCCTTAACTATTATCCACAACCCAAAAACTATATCTCAAAATTACAAGACCTTGAGAACATCCACCAGTGAGGCCATACAAACCTTGTCATCATCACACTACAAGAGACCTCACAGTTTCTCCAAATGCTGGGCCTTACTGTCACCAATGATCCCCCTTAGTGAAAGCTCATTCTTAGCACAGCTAGAACTGCATCCTAAAGGCTAACCCTCCACTTTAGGGTCAAAACATATTTCAGCCATAGTAGTTGACATTCTACAAGGCTCAAGTGAAGTCCACAGTGAAATGTTGTGCTCATATCTGGGATGATGCTATTGCTATGTACACTCACATCAAGGATCATATCCAGAGAAGAGCCACGTGACTAATTCACACTTTTTTACTATAGGACACACTCCAGCCTCTGGCCTACAAGAGCACTATTTCCTCCATCTGTTTTTACTATTGCTACTATAATGATTTCTACTCCTTGGAGATGGCTGGTCTAATAAGTCCATTCTCATCACTTGTGAAATATTCTCTCCCACTTTCCTCTCACTATCAAACCACAATGCCCAATTCTTTATCCCAGAACACCAACCGTCTGGAATCTCCTTCTCGCTCATGTCTTTCCTACAGATTTTGACCTACAACTATTAAATGGAACACTGACGTCATCAGTCATCAATCTCACTAGTCTCTGTGGGCATGCAAGAGTTATGCAGTCTTCTCCTACTTCAGCAAGTAAAGAAGAATAAAACCTAGCAGATAATTTTTGATACTTGCCCGTAACTAATTCAGAGCACCCATGTATTATTATTTAAGCATATTAATTATGATTTCTAATATGGGTACAATACTACAACATTGCTACAGGATATAGTCAATTATTTCAACCCTGATACATGACTGATACTTTATACATTATTCTATCAATCCCTGAAGGATGAAAGCAGCATCAACTCTGGCAGGATTTGAACTCATAATGTAAAGGGCTGTAAATAAATGCTACCAGGAATTCTGTCTGAATGCCCTGCACAATATACTAGTTAAATTTCTCTCCATAAAACTCTCTTTTGTTTGTATAAATGTGTTCTCAACTTCTAAACATTGGTTAATGGGAACATGATAAAAGCACTTGCACTCACACACACACACACACACACACACACACACACACGCACACACATATGCATGTGTGTCTGTGTATGTGCATAATCATCATCATTATTTAAGATTTGTTTTTCACGCTAGTATGGATTGAAAGGTTTGACAGGATCCAATGAGTTGCAGGGTTATGCCAAGCTCTAATGTCAGCATTGGAAAAGTTTCTTTAGCTGGATGCCTTTCCTAATGCCAACCACTTCACAGTTTGTTTTGGGTGATTTTTTTCTATTTTTCATACCACTGACACTAGCTAAGTTGCCAAGTCACTTGCAAGGCAGAAAAAGAACAGAGAAAAACATAAAGGAAAAAGATCCTACAACTAAGAGGGAATGGGGGATATGATTTTATGCCAAGTGTTGAAGAGCTAAGTTATGATAGAGGGACAAGCATAGATATCTTGCTATAGAGGGGATACAAGGTTACCATATATTATAGAGAGAGGAGGGTGGGAGAAGTTGAGAGAGAGATGATGCAAGCACATTTACAGCACTTCACCCTCTCTACTCTAGAGGGACTCACAGCTAAAACTTATACAAACTCCACAAACTACACAAATCACAATTTGTGAATAACAATCATGCTTATCATATTTTTGTAACATAACCATTATACCTCAGAGATTAGACTTTCTGTGGCCATAAATTCTAAATCTTTATCATTAAGGCAAAGATTCACATGGCTCTAAATACTACTCTCACTGAAATCAAAACGATGCATTCTCTCTTCCAGCATTTTCTCATCCCTGTTGTGCCACACTCACAAATCTCTACACTAAACACTTTGTTCAAACATTTACCTATAAAGCCCTATTTATTAATTTTTCCCTAACAATATTAACCTGCAGAAATTTAAACTAAATTTCACTAGTCTGTGACAACCTACAAAGGCTATGTGTACTACCCATCCCTTCTAGACTAACAGTTTAAGAAGTTGCATACTCAAAATAAAGGTAGGTATCTCACACTCAACCACTGAGATATTCATCAAAAGTGAAAAAATTGAAATTATATATGTAAGAATGTAAACAAAATAGTAAAATTAAAAACTAGAAACAACTTTAAATAAACAACTTCCTCTTACATAATAACTAAAGAGAAACAACAACAGCCAGCAACAACGAAGCAATTAATATTACCATCTTTGTTAAGAAAATTCAAGAAATTACATACTTGAATCCAAATTCAAAAGATTGTACTCCTACACAGTCTGAGAATAATTGAACATTTTTACTATAGTTGCCAAATGGCAATTAAATCTAGTCAGGATGCTCTTTTAAGATAGAGGAGTATAACTTGGCCAAAATAAATATTTTTATCTAAGAGTAAAACCAGACAGTACTGTAAAACAGACATCAAACATTGTAGTTTACATCTAACTGTTTGCCATATTGTTGATGGTATACTCTAATGGTAATTTTAAATCCATGATGATGATGATGATGATTACATGTGTGAAGTAAATACAAGTTTTGTGTAAAGAATTTCCTGCAAAACTATAAATCATAGTTTTTGCATTATATTAACATTTATATTGTTTATACTGTCAGGATACTGGAGTGTATTTTAAAGGACTATATATGATTGTATATTATTAAATGCTACCAGCAATTTTATTACTTCAGAAACGAACAATTTACTTTTGCATCTTTTACATGTCAGAAGCTACATTTGAAAAATAATAATACATAGGATAGAACATTCTAATGAAATTATCAACTAAATACAGCCAAAAGTTATTTGAATTGATGGTATTTCATAATTTTGTGATTTAAATTTTCTGTCTAGTGTATGACATTGGGTTTTCTCCATTTCATATCTGGAAGATCTTTCAACAAAAACTTCTTAATATACTCAGCCTTATCAAATGTTATTGACTAAACAACATATTTATAAACTCTGCTTTGTTAATCACTAGAACATTCAAATACTGTTCAAGATCTTCAGCACTCTCTGGATTCAGAGAGTAACCAATGAGCAATTCCATTGGACCCCTGCCCCCATCTCATCCTCAGTGACAAACAAAATAGCAAAATGACTACTACAATTTACCAAGCGCAGTTTATTGGAGCTACCCAATAGCCAAATCATCATCTGGGAACTGACTATGGGCATCCTGATGGAATACAGTGATGCCACAACTACTGATCCACTTAGGACACTGATGCTGAAATGGGGTATGTAATATACATTATATCTATCTAAAATAAGTGCAATGTAGCTTTGTCAAGTACACCAGTGATAGGAATTTTATTGATGTCAGATATTCCTTCGATATTTTTCAGCACAAATGGAGAATGTTTTATTTACTTTCAGCTAGGTATCATATTCTTTGATGTATTGAAAGTTGGCCCAATAAACTCTCAGATTCATGATAACACTCTGTTTTGTATTGCCTTAAAATATAATATATTGCTTGAAATAGTTAATCAATATTGATATTTAAATACTTTAAGGTGGCAAGCCGGTAGAATCATTAGCACACTCAGTAAAATGCTTAGCAGCATTTCATCCATTCTGAGTTAAAATTCCACCAAGGTTGATTTCACCTTTCATCCTTTCAAGATGATAAAACTGGGGTCGAAATTGCTGGCCTTGTGCCAAAATTTAAAACCAATAATTCAATTATTTAAATAATTTCAGATGGTAAGCTGGCAGAAACATTACTGTGCTGAGCGAAATGCTTGCAGTATTTTGTTTGTTTTTACATTCTGAGTTCAAATGCTGCCAAGATCAACTTTGCTTTTCATCCTTTTGGAGGTCAATAAAATACGTACCAGTAGAGCACTGAAGTTGATGTAACTGACTTGCCCCCTCTCCTGAAATTCCTGGCCTTGTGCCAAAATTTTAAACCAATATTTAAATAATTTAGTCATATGTGCATGCATGAGCACACACACACTCTCTCTCTCTCTCTTACACACACACATACACACTCGCAAATTAACGCAGAATAATAACTATACCACACACGAAAATTCTATATTACGTAAATAATGCTAAGAAACCATTGTAAAAGACCGCTCATATTATCGTTGAATACTTTATAGTCAAAGGTTAAATCATTATGGAAGAAGTAAATAATAGTAAAAAAAAGTGTTAGTGTATAAAGTTAACAAAAGACGCATGTCAATATTGTTTAGAAAATTAACATAAGAAAACATAACTTATTTGCCGGCGATTTGCCGTAGATAAACCAAAAAGGGAGTACCATAGATTTAATACTGAATGGTCATGTGATAAATATGGCGTCTATTACAAGAGCTAAATACGTATTATAATTACTAAAATAATAACGAAAATATCAAAAAGAAAATTTACCTAAAATAAAAAGGTTATTGAAGATTAATAATACTAAAATACTTAAAACTCTCATATTTACACAGAATAATAACTATACCACATAGGAAAATTATATATTACTTAAATGATACTATGAAATATTGTAAAAGATTGCTCATATTATCGTTGAATACTTAAAGAAAAGGTAGTTACATGTTCTAAATTTTATAATATTGTGATGATTAAAGTGTATTCTAAAGCTAATTAGATGTATTTTACGCTACTGATCATAACTATAAGTTGGTACCCAATCCTATGTTTAGATAGATAAATTAGTTATCTAAACTTATTATATAAGTAATTTAATTTATGTCTGCATTTAATATTACGTTCATCATGGGAGTAAATCAACTTTTTATTGGCTAATAATATCTCTTTAAATTCGTTAGTACATAATAAGCAGAATTTATTCACGTGACCTTTTAGTATAAATTCGGTGTAATAAACCCGGTGTAATATTATACCGATTTTTGCCTCTAAGGTTGGAATAAATTTTTATTCCCTAATATTATTACTATATATATATATATATATATATATATATATATATATATATATATATATATATATATATAGCGACATGAGAACCAAAGAACTGAAGTGTTTCGGATTGAAAGACAGTGTGTGAGAGAAAATCGTGATGTCATAGAAGAGAAAGGTGTCTGCATGGATATGGTGCACTTGCATGTAAGTGATTCTGCAAAGAAAGAGACTTAGAAATGGCATTATGAAAGACTGCTGAACATAGAGAATGAGTGGGAGGAGGAGAGTCTGCCAAATGTGGAGCCAATTGAGGGACCGGCTGCCTGAATCGACAGTTCCATGATAGATAAAGCAATTAAGTATATGACGACAGGAAATGTTCCCAGCCCATCGAGAATCTCTGTTGACATGCTTAAAATATCTGGTGGTGTGGGTTATGGTCTAGTCACCTGTATTGTAAACCAGGGGTTCATGAAGGAGTTATACCCAAAACTGATGTAGCAGCACCATAGTCAACTGCTACAAAGGTAAAAGTGATGCATTATAATAGAAATAATTACAGAGGTATCAAATTGTTGGATCAGGTGATGAAAGTTACAGAGAGAGAGTCATAGCCCAATTAATTAGGGTGACAGTTAGCTTAGATGAGATGTAGTTTGGTTTTGTACCAGGAAGAAGCACCACTGATGATATACTTCTGGTGAGGCAGCTGCAGGAGAAATACCTAGCTAAAGATAAACCTCTGTACTTGGCCTTTGTTCACTTGAAGAAAGCCTTTGACAAGGTACTCCGATCTCTTATCTGGTGGTCAATGTGGAAACTAGGGATAGATGAGTGGTTGGTGAGAGCTGTACAAGTTATGTACAGGGATGCTTCTAGTAAGGTGAGGTTAGCAATGAGTACAATGGAGAATTCCAGGTAGAAGTAGGAGTTCACCAAGGATCAGTCCTCAACCCCCTCTTATTCATCATAGTCCTCCTGGCAATAACAGAGGAATTCAAGACAGGCTGCCTCTGGGAGATCCTCTATGCTGATGACCTTGCTCTTATAGCTGAGTCACTACCTTAACTACAGAAGAAGTTCCAGGTATAGAGGCAAGGTCTAGAATCTGAGAGACTTAAAGTTAACCTATCAGAAACCAAAGTCTTACTAAGTAGGAAGATAGACAAATCACAAATCCCTTCAGGTAGATGGTGTAGGTAGAAACTTCATAAGATGCACCCAGTGTAAGCTTTGGATGCATAAAAGGTGCAGCAATATCAGGGGAAGGTTAACAGGGAAACTAGCTTTTGAATGTGGAAGATGCACAGGCACAATAAATGCTGAAAATGGACAGAAAATAGATTCCATCGACTGCCAGTGGGGCAAGCTAGAGGTAGTACATAGCTTCTATCATCCAGGTGACCAAGTTAATAGTGGAGGTAGATGTTTCGAGAGCATAGCAGTAAAAATAAGATTAAGATGGGCAAAGTTCAGAGAGCTCCTGCTCTTGCTGGCAACAAAGAGTGAAAGAGTGAAAGGCAGATTGTCTTATGCCTGTATGTGAACAGCTATACTGCATGGCAATGAAACACAGGCTACAACAGCCGAGGACATGCATAGGCTTGAAAGAAATGAAGTCATTATGCTTCACTGGATGTGCACTGTCAGTGTGCATGTTTGACAGAGTGTTAGCATATTGAGAGTTAGGCATAAGAAGCATGTAGTGTGCAAGAGAGACCACTGCACTGGTATGGTTATGTGATGCATATGGATGATGACAGTTGCATAAAGAAGAGTCAATATCTAGCTGTGGAGGGAACCTGTGGTAGAGGTAAACCCAGGAAGACATGGGATGAGCTGGTGAAGCATGGTCTTCAAACTTTGAGCCTCACAGAGGCAATAACTAGTGACCAAAACGTTTGGCAATCGGCTGTGCTTGAGAGGACCCATCAAGCCAAATGTACTCATGCTGATGGCATGTAAAGAACACCTTTCGAGCGTTAGGCCACACAGAGGCAAACTGACCAAGTTCCTTTCGAATGTTGGGCCTCACAGAGGCAATGACTGAGACCTTTGGCATTATGTCATACTTCAGAAGACCCATCAAGCCAAGCAAAATTGCAGCCATGGCAGATACTGGTGTCATGCAAATTGGCACCCATACCAGTGACACATAAAAGCACCTCGGTGTCATGCAAATAACACCTGTGCCAGTGGCACGTAAAAGCACCCATTACACGCTTGGAGTGGTTGGCATTAGGAAGGGCATCCAGCCATAGAAAACCATGCCAAATCAGACAGGAGTTTGGTGCAGCCTTCCAGCATGCCAGCCTGATCAAACTGTCCAACCTATGCCAGCAGGAGCAAGGGACGTTGAATGATGATGATGATGATGATGATGATGATATATATATATATATATATATATATTATTTATATAGATATATATGTATATAAATATACATGCATATATATATATATATATATATATATATATATATATATATATATATATATGCACACATAGAAAAGGTGGAATACTCTCTTTACTCTTTACTCTTTTACTTGTTTCAGTCATTTGACTGTGGCCATGCTGGAGCACCGCCTTTAGTTGAGCAAATCTACCCCAGGACTTATTCTTTGGAAGCCTAGTACTTATTCTATCGGTCTCTTTTGCCGAACTGCTAAGTTACAGGGACGTAAACACACCAGCATCGGTTATCAAGCGATGTTGTGGGGACAAACACAGACACATATATATATATACATATACATATATACGACGGGCTTCTTTCAGTTTCCGTCTACCAAATCAACTCACAAGGCTTTGGTCAGCCTGAGACTATAATAGAAGACACTTGCCCAAGGTGCCACACAGTGGGACTGAACCCGGAATCATGTTGTTGGTAAACAAGCTACTTACCACACAGCCACTCCTGCGGAATGGTAAAAAAAAATGGAAAAAGAAAGGAAAGAGAATAAGAATTAGAGTTATGTGTCCTTTGACAATGGAGCCATAAGGCTAAATAGTGTGGAATCAGTGGAAGGACTATAAACTCTACAATACAGCTGCTCAACCCATAGAGGGTGATATTCTCCAATTCACCAAAAGTAATTTGTCTATATGTTTGCATTTGCTGCTGAAAATTTCTTATCTGGAATTCAGCAGTGTGGTAGAATTCTTAGATGTAAAAAGGACATGCGATTTTTCAGCCCTGCATAACTAACATTTTTTTTATCCATTAACATATACCATTGATTTTTCAGAAATTTTCCACCAGATTGAGGTATGGAGCTGGTCTTCAAACTATATATATGTGGCTAGGCTAGCCATCTTATTGGCTTTACTTTTGTCCATGTGCCAAAAAGAAGATAAGTGGTTAGCACAGCAACTATGCATATACATATATATATATATATATATATATATATATAGGAGAATTCACGAAAAAAACAACAGACGAAGACAGATGGGGTAAACAACAAATGGATGTATTAGTATAACGCTCAGGAATAAAGAAAGTCTTCAACGTTTCAAGCCTACGCTCTTCGACAGAAAAGAACACAGAAAGAAATAAGGAGAGAAACAACGAGAGAAAAAAATATGTGTAGTGGTCAGCGATCTATCATGGCGAATGTGTGTGTGTGTGTGTGTGTGTGTGTGTGTGTGTGTGTGTGTGAGTGTGACAAGCTTCTTCCAGTTTCCATCTACCATAGCATGAGGTTAGAGCAGAAAACACTTGCTCAATAACTCAACCTCAGGCCACATAGTTGGGAAGCAAGCTTCTCAACTACACAGCCATCACCAGCACCAATATGTGTGTACATACCTACATACATACATACATACAGACATACATACATTCATACATACATACGTATATACATGCATACCTACATACATACATACATACATACTTACATACATACATAGATACATACATACATACATATATATACATGCCTACATACATACATGCATACATACATAGCCTAATGGTACAGACCACTTACCTAGAGTTTGTGAGGCATTGGTTCGATACACTGTGGCAGCTTTCTATTTATACATACATGCATATGTACATATACATATATACAATGTATAATGTGCATGTGTGAGTTTGTGTGTGTTTGTGTGTGTGTGTGTTTGTGTGTCTTTGAGCATAGCCATTTATCTGATATTAAAATGATCTTGTCTTCTCTCCCATATATTAACACTTTAGTTTAGCTAAGTTAACTTTGAGGTCATTTAATTCCAGATTTTGCTTCGCATTTGGAATTTCCTTACCAAGTTCTCCACTGATTAACGGATGTTAAATGAGCAGACAAACAATACACACACATATACAGAAAATTATATATATATTGCACACATGCACACACACACACACACACACACACACACACACACCACATATATATACACACGCATACATATATCATCATCATCATTTAATGTCTGCTTTTCATGCTGGCATGGGTCTGATGGTTTGACATGGAGCTGGCTAGTCAGGAGCTATCCAAACTCCAACTGTCTATTGTGGCATGATTTCTATGCCTTCCTAACACCAACCACTTAACAGAGTGTGTTGAGTACTTTTCACATGTTACCAGCATGGGTGCGTTTTTGTATCACCGGCATTGCTGTGTTAATGCAACACCAGCATGGGTGCTTTTTAAGTGGCACCAGCACCTGAAAGGAAAAAGCCTGAATGTGTGGAAGACACCAATTTTACTTAGCTTGATACATCTCATCAAGTACAGCAAATCACCACATCTTCTGGTCCCTTGTCATTTCTTCAGCGAAGTCACCGAAGACCCTTTCTCACCACTTTGTCTCACAACTTCCTGAGTCTACCCCTTCCACAGGTACCCTCCACAATTAGTGCTCGGCACTTCTTTATGCAGCTGTCTGCATTCATACACATCACATGACCAAACCAATGCAATCTTCTCTCTTGCACACAACATCTGATGCCTCTTATACCCACTCTTCTTCTTAAATCGTTTACACTCTGCCATGCATGCACACTGGCATTACCCAGCCAGCAGAGCATACTAGCTTCATTTCTTTCAAGCCTTCACGGGTCCTCTGTAGTCAAAGCCCATGTTTCACTTCTATGTACACACATGCACAAGCATAATACAATCTGTCTTGCACTCTGATGAAGAGGCCCTTAGTTACCAACAAAAATAGAAGCTCTCTGAACTTTGCCAAGCCTGTTCTTATCCTAGTAACTACACTTTCAGTACTTCTTCCACCACTGCTAACTTGGTTTCCTAGGTAACAGAAGCTAGCTACTACTTCTAATGATCTCCACTAGCATTGAAGGAACCTATATGTGTGTGTGTAAATATATATATATATTTATATTTATATATATATATATTTACACACATACATATATATATTGTGTAGCTATATAGCACACTACAACTACCAAAAGGTATTGTAATAAGCAAAATGGAGATTAAAAAACGATGTACTTTTTAACAAGTCACCTGACAAGACACATCTGTACTTATGATGCACCCCAAAGAAACTGGAATTTTGCAATATCATTTTATTCACTTGGTTTTACATGTTTACATTTTTATTGCCTTAAAAGTATTCAGTCCAGATGCATTTTCCACTGTTTGAAGTAACCCTAGAAATCTTGCAAAAGTGAGGATTCTTAATGCCTCCATCGTTTTTCTTCACATTTTCCACATCTGCAAAACATTTTCCTTTAAGGACTTTTTTCATGTGGGGGAACAGAAAAAAGTCACAAGGTGCAAGATCAGGCGAATAGGGAGGGGAAGCAAGTGAGGTCATGCCATCTTTGATAAAATCTGTCTCACACTCAAGGTGGTGTGCAAAGGCGCATTGTCATGAAGAAACAACCACTCTACACTTTGTCACAGGCGGAGGTGTTTTCATCTCACAGCATCTTTCAAACACTTCAGAAATGCCAAGTAAAATGTCAGGTTAGCATTTTGACCAGGAGGAACAAATTCTGCGTGGGCAATTCCTTTTGCATCAATGAAACAAATCAGCTTCATCTTGACATTAGACTTCACTTGATGCACTCTTTTGCGGGAGCATGGTGACATTGAATGCTTCCATTCACTTGACTGCCGTTTCATTTCCAGGTCATAGTCATAGCACCAACTTTCATCACCAGTCATGACCTTCAGAAAAAGAAAGTCTGGATCAACTTCCACCTGTTCTTTCAATTCATGACACGCATTCAGTCATGACTGCTTTTGATCTTCCGTGAGCAAATGAGGCACAAATTTTGCTGCAACTCTTTTCATTCGCAATTCTCACACAAAATTCGTTGGCAGGAGCTCCAGAATACACCAGTCATATCAACAAGTTTGTCAAGTCTTCAGCAACAGCCCTCCAGGATCAGTTCATGAATTTTCGTGATGTTTTGATCCATTCAGGAGATCAACGGTCACCCTGAATGAGGTTCATCCTCAATTGACAAGTGATTATTCCTAAAGCATGAATCACACTCATAAACTTGTATTTTGCTCATGGCAGTGTCCTTGTAAGCTGTTTGAAGTATGACAACTGTTTTGGATATCGTTTTTCCCAGCAGGAAACAGAATTTCATGGAAGCACTTTGTTCCTTCTTTTCAGTCATCGCAAAAATCGATGAACAGGAGAGAAGCACTGCAAAACAAAGACACACCATGTGATAGTATGACTTCACTTGATGCTGCCATTTGGCAGACTAATGCTTGAAGATTGCATGAAGTGGTTTCTAGTGGTGGAAGCCTGAACTACAATGGGCTTGTCCCACAGAGAACGTTTCCAGTCACTTTTGGGTACCACTTCATATATCTCAGCCAACATCACAATCAGTATTTTTGTGGCTGTCTTTCTGCTTTCTTGGCATGCTGGTTGGGTTGACAGTGATCAAATCTTCTACATTACTATGACACATCGATCAACATGTTCCCTTGTTGCCTCCTATATGAGATGCAACATAAGATCAGTTTTCACCAATTCATTGTTTTTCTATTTCACATGTACCATTTACTTTGAGTCTTTGGTACTTCTTTATGCAACCAAATTATTTATATGCATCATAAATCCATGTCATCACAGCTTTCTCTTTTGCACACTTCAGTTGATTACTTTTTTATTCTCTAGTTTTACTCAGCTCTTTAATGCTCAATAATTCATGCACACTAACATTATACATCCAGCAAAGCATGCCCGTTTCATTTTATTGTAGTCTCTGCAGATCCTCAGTGTTCAAGGTCCATGTAGCATTGCCCTTAGAACACATGTATTATACTGTCTGCCTTTCACACTTAGGTTCCTCTAATTTATTTTTTTGCTGTTTTTACTCTGACAATTATATTCTTTGAACACACACTCCAAATACTAATTAGGGTATCTAGGCAGTAGAAGCTATTTCTAATGACTACCTCTTTCCAGTGGGTGTTTTGAGCTTATTGCTCCCATACATAAAGTGTACCTTCTCTGTTAGCCTGCATGTAATCTCACTGCACTTTTTGTGTTTCCGTTGTTTACACATGGTATACCAAACAGAACTCCTACCTACTCCTTTCCTGCATTCTAAACATGGCCATTTTCCTGATATTAACAGGGACCTGTGTTCTCAGTTTCATATTAATACTTTAGTTTTAGCTAAGTTCACTTTGGGGTCACTCAATTCCAGGTTTTGCTTCACATTTTGAATTTTCTCACTAGAACTTCCACATTTCCAGCATATGAACAAGTCCATCAACATAGAGGAACTTCCATATACTGGTGGTCTGGAACTCATCTGTCATAGCTTGTATGACTACGATAATCAGAAGCCAGTCATCTATACCTAACCTCCTCAGTGCTTACCAGTTCAAAGTGTAGGGAACTTTGTTGAAGTCCTTCTCTAGGTCAACGAACGCTAGGTATAGTGGTTTACTCCTCACTTAGTACTTCTTTTACTGTTGTCTGAGTAAGAAGATGGCATCAGTAGTAATTCTTGCAAGCATAAAGCTGGACTGTATTTCACCTAAGTTTCTTCTCATTTTAGTTACCGACTTTTTCTGTAACTTTCATAAATTGGTCTACCAATTTGATACTTCTGTAATTACCTCCCTCTAAACTTTGTTGCAGTTGACGCTGATGCTGCTATGCTAGTCATTTGATACAGTATTAGATAATCGCTTTTTCTCTCTCTCTTTCTTTCTTTCTTTCTCTCTCTCTTTCTTTCTTTCTTTCTCTCTCTCTTTCTTTCTTTCTTTCTCTCTCTCTCTCCTCCTTCTCTGTAACTACTATCTCTCCCATTATAACCTCTTCATCCATCACTCCTTTCAGAACTGTTTCTCATTAAAAACTGGCACTCCAACAGTAATGACAGGTATTCCAGTTGATCTGATCAACAGAACAGCCTGCTCATGAAATTAACATGCAAGTGGCTGAGCACTCCACAGATACTCATACCTTTAACAGGGAAATTTAGCATGACACAGAATGTGACAAGACTGGCCCTTTAAATTATTGGTACAACTCATTTTTGCCAGCTGAGTGGACTGGAACAACATGAAATAAAGTGTCTTACTCAAGAACAAAGCATGCCACTAGGAATCAAATTCATGACTTGACAATCATGAGCTAAATATTCTAACGACTAAGCCACACACCTTCAGAGTCTCTCATTATTCTCCCTCTTTCCACACTATCACTCTAGTCATTGTGTTTACCCAACAATATGCTAGCTTCTTTCTCTTTTCTGTAGTCACCTTCTTTCCTATAACCTCTATTAGTCACATTAACCCAATTAAATGGAGGCAGCATGAAGTGGTAAGGACTCCTTTTGCATTTCAGGGTACAGGGCAACCTTATTAGTATTGATTCCAGGATAAAACATATCCAGTACACTCGATACATTGACTACAAAATGAGCTGGGAAAACATAGTCCTGTTTCCATTAAGAACAAAATGACCTTTCTAAGTTTGGAACTATCCCAATATTTTGTAAGGTGGATGATGTCAGTAAGAACATTTGATCAAGGAAACACTAATGAATAAATGTACAACAGCCGAGGTCTTTATCTGTGTGTATCTTCAATAAAAATATAAACACACACACACACACACACACTCTCACACACACATACACACACATGCATACGTACATCATTTATCTATCTATCTATCTATATATATATATATATATATTTAGTCCTACTGCATGGCACCTTGGGCAAATGTCTTCTGCCATGGCCTTGTGAATAGATTTGGTAGAGGGGAAATTGATGGAAGTCCACAGTGTGTATGTATGTATGTATGTTTGCCTGTATGTATTTGTGTGTGTGCACATTTGTGCATTTTTGTGGTTTGTCTCCCACTTGACAACCGTGTTTTTTGATTATGCCCCTATAACCTCATGTTCAATTCAAAATTTCATCACTCTCCCTCTCTCTCTGTTTCATTAACCACTTGCTTTTCTCATGTTGATTGTTAATTAGTAGCTCACTTTGTCTGTGGTTATGCCACATCAGCTTCTGCTAGTGAATAGGGCAGCCACAGTGCCTTGCCGTTTGCAGTGCACCCTCCCATCCCACCCCCATCACCTATACCGAAAGTTTTTACTCTCTGACCTCTACCAGATGTCTTTCTCCTCAGCACCTCTAACAGCTTACTATACAGAACGCTTTCTCCCCTACCTCCTCCCTCCATCCCTACCTAGTGTCTCTCTCCTGTTGAATGTTGTGATTATGTAGTGAATAAAATGATGGTGTAGTGTATGCAGGTTGAAGCTTATTTGTATGTTTACGAGATCTGCCAAATGTGAGCTTTCTTTTCAGAGGCATAATGCTGCAGTTCCCCATCCCAGGGTCTCACCGGCCCACACCTTCTACATCCTCAGAGTTGGCAGACTTAATGTTGGCACATTGAAAGGTAGATCTGGTGAAATTGTTGAGATGCTTGAACAGAGACATGTAGATTTTTGCTGCATCCAAGAAGTAAGGTGAAGAGGAAATTCTGCTAGGTTCCTCAAAGGCAAAGAATATATGTATAAGATTTTCTGGGTAGAGAACACTGATGGGGTTGGACGCGTGGGTATACTCCTTGCGGAGAAATGGGTTGATAAGGTAGTCAGAGTGTGTGATAGAATACTTAAGCTTAGACTAGTGCTGCAACATGGATTAGCAACCATTATTTCGGGCTATGCCCCTCAGCCAGGGCTACCTGATGAACAGAAAGACCGATTTTATGACACCCTCTTGCAGACGACCTCATCAACAAACAACAGGTACCTTCTCATTGTGGCTGGTGACTTCAATGGGCATGTTGGACAACATGCAGGGGGCTTCTATGGTGTACATGGTGGTAATGGATTTGGTTCCTGCAATGAGGAGGGTTTTGTGATGCAAATGATCTTATGATCTGTAATACTAACTTCTAGAAACCTACCAGTATAGTGGACACACTAGTCAGATTGACTACATTCTCACCAGGAAACAGGAAAGAAAGCAACTTATAAATGCCAAAACTTTCCCAGATGAAGAATGCACCCCACAACATAGGTTAGTAGTCAGTGACTTCAGGACCAGGGTTAAATGGCTGCCTGGAAGACAGCCAGCATGGTAAACAAGGATCTGGAAGCTTAAGGATCCTCTGAATTGACAGAGATTTAAAGACATGTTACTTGAAGCTTTTCATGAAAAAGAGTAGGATATAGCAGAATATAGCGGGATAACCTGTTGAGAGCTACTGACCAGATCTTTGGCTGGTGCAAAATCCCCTCTCGACCTAAGGTAATGTGGTGGTGGAAAAATGTAGTTGAAAGAGCCATTAGGGAAAAGAAACAGGCATGGAAGTGTGGTGGTAGCAGGGGACTGTTACAGATCACCAGAAGGGAAGCTATGAGAGAGCTTTACTTAACCAGAAGGGAAGCAGTTAAAAAAAAAATTGCTAATGTTCTGCATGATGAGGACCAGAGACTTGAACTGTTTCATATTGCAAAACAGTGTGTGAGAGAGAATTTTGATGTCATAGGAGAGAAAGGTGTCCACATGGATGATGGCTCACTTGCATTTAATGCTGTTGCAAAGAGAGACACTTAGAGACATCACTATGAAAGGTTGCTAAGTGAAGAGAATGAATGGGAGAAAAAGAGCCTGCCAAATGTCGACCCAACAGAGGGACCAGCTATTTGAATTGACAGTACCTTGGTAGATAAAGCAATTAAGGGTACGAAGACAGAGAAAGCCTCTGGCCCATCAGGAATCACTGCTGAGATACTTAAAATATTTGGTGGTATAGACTATAGTATACCCACTCATATAGTCAACCAGGTGATGCATGAAGGAGTCATACCCAATGACTGGTGTAGCAGTACTATAGTCAACTGCTACAAAAGGTAAAGGTGATGCATTAGATAGGAATAATTACAGAGGTATCAAATTGTTGGATCAGGTAATGAAAGTCAGGGAGAGAATCACAGCCCAACTAATAAGGGAGAGAGTTAGCTTAGATGAGATGCAGTTTGGGTTTGTGCCAAGAAGAAACACCACCGATGCTATATTTCTGGTAAAACAGTTGCAGGAGAAATTCCTAACCAAAATTAAGCCTCTGTACCTGGATTTCATTGACATGGAGAAAGCCTTGGACAGGGTCCGCCAATCCCTTATCTGGTGGTCAATGTGGAAACTAGTGATAGATGTGTGGTTGGTGAGAGCTGTACAAGCCATGTACAGAGATGCTGTCAGTAAGGTGAGGGTTGACAATGAGTATAGTGAAGAATTCCAGGTAAAAGTAGGGGTTCACCAAGGATCAGTCCTCAGCCCCCTCTTATTCATCATAGTCCTCCAGGCAATAACAAAGGAATTCAAGACAGGCTATTCCTGGGAGCTCTTCTATAATGATGACTTTGCTCTAATAGCTGAGTCACTACCGGAACTAGAGAAGAAGGTTCAGGTGTGGAAGCAAGGTCTAGAATTGAAAGGCCTTGATTCAATCTAGCAAAAAGCAAAGTCTTAGTAAGTAGGAAGACAGACAAATCACAAATCCCTTCAGGTAGATGGCCCTGCTCAATCTGTAGAAAAGGGGTAGGTAGAAACTCCATAAGATGTACCTTGTGCAAGCTATGTACACGTAAGAGGTGCAGCGATATCAAAGGAAGGCTAACTGGGAAGATAGTTTTTGTGTGTGACAGATGCTCAGGGGCAATAAACACCAAAGATGTACAGAAAACATATTCCATCAAATGCCAGAGAGAAAAAAACTAGTAGTTGATACTTCCATTACCTAAGTGACCAAGTTAGTAGCAGGGATGGATGCTCTGAGAGCATAGCTGCGTTAAGTGTCATACCCTAACAGTGAAGGGAACCTGTGGAAGAGGTAGACTCAGGAAGACATGGAATGAGGTAGTGAAGCCAAGTGAGGTTGTGGCCATGTCTGATGCCAGTGTTGCATAACTGGCTCCATTAAAAGTATCCTTCAATCGTTGGCAATATGCTGTGCTTGAGAAGACCCAATGCCAGTTTCACCTGACTGGCACCTGTGCCCGTGGCATGTAAAAAGCATCATTTAAGCGTGACCGATACCAATGCCGGCGGCATATAAAATGCACTATTCAAGCATGGTCAATGCCAGTGCCAACTGACTGGCCTCAATGCCAGTGGCATATAAAAAGCACCATTCAAGCTTGGTTGACACTACTGACGCCTGACTGGCCCCCATCCATGCCGATGACATGTAAAAAGTATCCACTGCACACTCGGAGTGGTTAGTATTAAGAAAGGCACCCAGCTGTAGAAACCTTGCCAGATCAGATTGGACCTTAGTGCTGCCTCCTGGCTGGCCAGTCCTCAGTCAAACCGTCCAACCAATGCCAGCAAGGAAAGTGGACGTTAAACGACGATGATGATAATGAACCTAGCAGTTCAGCAAAACAGACTTAGAATAAGTACTGGGATCAATTTATCCAACTAAAAACCTTAAAGGCGATGCCCCAGCATGGCTGCAGTTCTATGACTGAAACAAGTAACAGATAGAAGATAGATAGATAGATAGATAGATAGATAGATAGATAGATAGATGGATGGTGACGGAGAGTGAGTGAGAGAGAGAGAGAGAGAGTGTGTGTATGTGTGTCTACACATATATGTCTATTTTTGTATACATATATTGGAGCAAATGCTGCATTAAAGGGAGGTAACTCGGAGTTCAGTCCCTTGTGTAACACCTTGGGCAGGTGTTTTCTCTCATAGCCCTAGTTGACGAAAGTTTTTTGAGTAGTTTCGTTAAGAAGTCCATCTTGAGTATGTTTGTCTATATGTGTATGAGTTTTCATGAGAGCCAATGTGATAATGGATGGTTTCCCTGACCTGCTCGCTTATGATGTGGTCCAGATCATTAAAATGGAATGTGAAGTGGACAAAACTGAGCACTTTTGACACCATTTGCTTTTTGCATTTGCTTGAGGTTTTAAGACCGCTGATGCTGCTCGTGAGATTTGTGCTGTGTATGGAGAAAGAGCAATGCCTCAAAGTACTGCTCACCATTGGTTTTTGTGCTTCAAAAATGGGAATTTTGATTTCAAGGATGGATCACACACTGGTCAACCAATGAGTTTGATGAACCTTGCCCGTTGAGTAAAGTTGGTTCACCACAGCTTTTTTATCACAATCCATCTACTCCACTAATTCTATGGTCGTTTGACATGGGTTTTCATGAAGAAGTTGATTCAATCACTCTTCATTGAACTCAATTGGTCAACCGGTGTATGATCCGTCCTTGGGTTCAAAATCCCCATTACTGAAACGCGAAAACCAATAGCAGGCAGTATTTTGAGGCATTGCTCCTTCTCCATACACAGCACAAATCTTGGGAGCAGCTACAACAGGCTTAACACCTTGATCAAAGGTTAAAAGCAAATGTTGTCAAAAATGCTCAGTTTTGTCCACTTCACATTCCATTTTAATGATCTGAAAATACAAAAATCAATAAAATTAAAAAATCAAAGCACACTATCTTGTAGAGCAAAAAATTCTTTTTCAAATAACATAAAACGTTTTGCCAATGTATTTTATTTCTGTGTGCATTTTTTAATTTGAAGAGAATGCACATGAATTTTTCCTCAACCCAATATACACACACAAACACATATATATGTAAACATACATGTATATGTATACAAACACATATATGTATACACAGTTATATGTATCAGGTCATCCCATAAGTTCTGTCCGATTTTACCTTTCTTAATATTGAATGAAATTTAATAGTATTTTTTAATGTCTAATGGAATTAAAAATTATTTTTATGCATTTGTGTACATTTAAACTAATTAAATATTATTTTACAGAATAATAGAATTAAAATTTGATTAAAACCCTTTCTAACATGGAAGTATCCAAAGAGCATTTCAGGCACATAATGCTTTATGAGAACAAAAAAGGAAACTCTGCAGCTGAAGTGACTTGAAACATACACTCAGTTTATGGGAAAGAGTGCTTGAATGAAAGAACTTGCAGAAGATGGTTTGCAAAATTCAGAAGTGGAGATTTCAGCCTTGAAGATGGAGATTAAACAGGACGTCCAGTTAAGTTTGATGATTAGCTCCTTGAGGCATTAGCTGAAGAAAATCCTGCATTATCAGTTGAAGAATTGGCAATAAAGCTTAGTTCAAACCATACAACTGTTCATCAACTTCGAAAGGTTCCTAAACTTGGAAAATGGGTGCCTCATGAATTGTCCGAAAGCAACCGCAAATCCCAAGTTGATATCCGCTCTTCTTTCAACCACAATCAAGAAGGAAACTTCATGGGAAAAAGGTTTTTCTCTCCATCTGGTGGGATTGCAAAGGAGTAATTCACTTTGAATTGTTACCACCTAATGCAGCAATCAATGCTCAAGTCTACTGTCAGCAATTAGTGCGGTTGAACCAAGCTTTGAAGAAAAAGAACCGCTTTAGTGAATCGAAAAGGAGTGATGTTTCATCAGGACAATATGCAACCCCACACTGCAAAAATTACACATCACAGAAGATCAAAGAACTTGGTTGAGAAAAAATTCCTCATCCGCCTTATTCTCCCAACCTTGCTCCTTCAGACTACCATTTGTTTCGTAGTTTACAGAATCATTTGCGGGACATAACTTTCGCAAGCCAGGAGGATGTTGAAACTGACATTTCAGAGTTCTTTGCTTTGACACCAAAAATGTTTTACATTGATGGGATTAAAAAGCTTGTAAATAGATGGAAGGAAGTCATAGATAATCAGGGAAAGTACATTGAGGATTAAATTTCAATTATATATAACATTTGATCACTTGTTTTCTTTATTCAAAATTCAGACAGAACTTATGGGATGACCTGATACAGATGTGTGTATATATAGATTGCTATTCATATATATATATATATATATATATATATATATATATATATATACGTGTGTGTGTAAAGTTTGAGACTCAAGTGAATTATGTCCTTAAGAAGTAAAGCACAAAGGTCGGGTAAGTGAAATCGCTATGGCATACAAACAATATTTTAGGAACAAATATGTACTTATTAAAGTAAACATTGATTTATATACCAGTTGTATGTGCAATCACAAACAGCTGCTTCAATATACCACGAGTCTCAGGGCTGCACTTGGGTACAAACATGGCACCAACAGTACTGCACTCAATAGACTCCAGATCCATGTGAAATGCAGGTTGCAAGTAAGTTGAATAATAACAAATAACAACATATGGATTGTCATTCACTTGCTACAGCTGTTTCAGATGTGCTTTTTATCAATGAATAGAGTTATTACATCATGCAAAAGAAAAAAACGTTTTCATCAGGTGAATATAAGCATGAATTAAACATTTCAAACATCTTAAATTTCAAAGTAAATGCTGTTTCATGACTCTCAAGCCATAATTTGGTCAAAGACTCATTGTTCATATAACATCTGTGCACTCCAATTGAGACTCAACATATTACTTTTTACTAACACACAGATCATGCATTCTATTCACCTCTACAACACAAATCTCTTAACCTTCATCTATAATCAATCTCAGCTGTCTATGCTACAATTTGCACTCATATTTCACTCAAGAAAAAAGGGATGTCTGCGAAAATCTGGGATTCCACTCACCCAACATTCACTTCTTCCATCTAACTATCTGCAACAAAGACTTCCTGTTATTCAAGTTCAAAGTCTCTCATCCATAGTCTTCCAAACAGATCTGTTTTCTCTACCCTTCTTTTGAGCTCTTCCAACAACTAACAATTCTTTCATCATGTTTTGCATCAATGACAGCCGTTTCATTTTATTCATCCCATTTGAAATCATTGTCCTTGGTGACATCAACACTCAAAAATTCTTCTAGCTTTTCACATTCATCCATTACTGATGCTGCCAATCAGAAACCAAATTGTTCAGTCCTTTACCACATATATCAACCAGTTTCATTACCTATTTGCATCCCTGACTGATGCATAGTCACACCATACATCCATAATCTCTTTCTCATTTCCAAATCCAACATCTGACAAATCATCATCATCTCTCAATCTCTGCCAGAAATTTGGAAATGACATGTGCTGCTTGGCATACACACCAGAAGCTCCAATGTAAACATTTCAGAGTGTTTGCGTGTCAATCTGAGGGCAGTGAAGGGGATTTGGAAAGAGTTGGATGAGTCTAATGGTTATTATGAAGGTATAGCAGCTCAGAAAATTCACTCTGATTGTTCTGATAAGAAAAGAACTCCTGAATTTTTTGGTGAGATCTTGGCCATGATTGACAACGATCCTTCCAAATCAATCAGGCCCATCATCAGGGACATGGGGGTGTCTGAGTTTCTTATCAGGCAGGTAATGCATGAAAACATTTGGTATTCCTCATACAAAATGAGAAAGCGCCAATTTTTATCCCAAGTCATCAAGGACAAGAGGAAAGACCATGCTATGAAGCTTTTGAACAAACTCAAGTGTCCCCTCCAACCGAACATACTTTGGTTTTTCTCACACAGGAGAAATTTTTGTCAGGATCAGATGGTGAATATACAGAACAACTGTTGGCTTGCCGTGTCCCCAAAACATGTACCAGAGTGATAAAAATCAAGCATGTAGTCAACACCATGGTGCTTGGAGTGATCACTAGTGATGGCAACATTATGCATCCATTCATCTTCCCACACAGCCTCAGACTCAACATGGAGACCTACATAAAGTGTCTGGAGAAGGTAGTGTTGCCCTAGGTCAAGAGGGTGGCTGCTGGAAAACCTTGTGTCTGGCAACAGGACTCTGCACCATGCTACACAAGCAAGAGAACCCAGTCATGGCTATCAGACAATTTCTACGACCACATCACCCCTAACATCTGGCCACTTAACTCTCCAGATTGCAACGCCCTTGATTATAATGTGTTGGTTGCAGTTGTGCAAGAGACCAACAAAACACCTTGTAACGCCAAAGGTGAGCTGAAGGCAAGAATTATGGCAGTATTCACCAACTTAAAACAAGGAGACTGTCCAAAAGAGTTGCGGAAGATTCCAAAGTCTGTAAGGTGTGGTTGAAGCCAATGGCGATTTTGTTGAATAAATTTAGTCTTTAGTATTTGAAGATATTTTTATTTAATTCTGGTAAATATATCAGTTAAAATCAGATGTTAATGCTATTTCCATTTTTGCATAATTTAAATGACAGTTTATTCACCACACCCAGTATATATATATATATATATATATATATATATATATATATAGCCAGGAAATCACTGATCAAAGAGATGAAAGATACATGGAATCCATAAGCAGGAAGTTTTGATAGTAGATTTGTGTTTCTGATCCATGTAAGTTTTGTTTTAATCATGAGCAACAACACTGCTTTCCATAAATTTCTCCAGTATGAGTGCCAACTGGTGGTTGACATAGGAGAGTAGGTCACAAGTAAATCTGGTTTTATAAAAGTTGTATTGCAAGACATGTGGAGAAGGTAGCTCTTTAAGGCAGTTCCCTCATCTTTACAATGTTGTTAGTAAGATAGAATGATAGAAGTTAGTGTGAAGGTAGTTGACAGGATCAGAATCCTTACCTTTCTTTGGAGAAGTACATTGGGATATAGCTCACTACAGACTGAACTATATCCCACTACAAAGAAGATAGAAGGTTCAATGAGTAAAGAGAATAAAGAAATGGACATTGTTAATGTAGATAAAATTTTTGACTTGAAGTGACCAGAGGCATTTTCCCACTTGGCATAGATGTGTGCATGGTGCTGAGCCTGGTAGAGTTAAATTAGTTTTGGAAGAGATCTAGCTAGTGTATGCAGTATGGAGTTCAAATGGATTCTTTTACTGCATGAGCATTGAGCATAGAACCATCATTCTTGAAAAGTGGAGAAAAGGCATTTTCCACAAAATAGGTAGAGATAAAAAAATTCCTAGTTTACAAAGTTGGAAACCTTGCGTGTTTGGTGATGCACAGAAGCCTCCTTTGCTAATTAAGATGGGGTCTTTCATGAGTTGCAATGAGAGACGAAAGCAGTACAATTTGAATGCCTGGGTAATTTTCTCTAAAGCAGTACAATTTGAATGCCTGGGTAATTTTCTCTAAAGCAGTACAATTTGAATGCCTGGGTAATTTTCTCTAAGCATTGTAAGCTGTTTTTTAACTGAATTCTTGCTGCTACTCTTTGTTTGTGTGTGATATATGCAAAAACATACTTAAGACAATGGTTTTGGTTACCCACCTAGCTGTTTTTGGTGGTACAAGGGTGCACCATATGTGCTGCCAGAAATAGAATAGATCTGGTGGAGTTTCAATTTATTAGTTAGCTTGAAATGCCACAGGGTTTGCAAAGTGGGGGTTTGTGTAAAATGTGAATGTGTAAATAGTTATGATAATCCAGTGGTGGGACTACCTCAGAGATAGAGAGAGGATGATGACCTGGTAGATGCTGGATTTAGAAACGAGAAAGAGATTATGGATGTATGGTGTGACTATGCATCAGCCAGGGATGCAAATAGGTGATGAAACTAGTTGATATATATAGTAAAAGACTGGGAAAAATTTGGTTTCTGATTGGCAGCATCAGTAACGGGTGAATCTGAAAACCTAGAATTTTGAGTGGTGGTATCACCAAGGACAATGATTTCAAATGGAGCGAATAAAGTGAAACAGATGTCATTGATGCAAAACATAATATGATGAGAGAGTTTTTAGTTGTTGGGGGAGCTCAAAGAAGGGTAGAGAAAACAGATCTGCTTAGCAGAATATGGGTGAGAGACTTTGAACCTGAATAACTGGAGGTCTTTGTTGCTTATAGTTAGATGGAAGAAGTGAGTGGTGGGTGAGTGGAATCCAGATTTTCAGACATCCCCTTTTTCTTGAGTGAAATATGAATACAGATTGTAGCATGGACAGCAGAGACTAATTATAGATAAAGGTTAAGAGATTTATGTCTTAGAGATGAATAGAATGCATGGTTGTGTGTTAGTAAAAAGTAATATGTTGAGTCCCAATTGGAGTGCACAGATGTTATATGAACAATGGGTTTAGTTTTAGATTTTGTCATTCAGGCAAGGTTGTTGGGACACTGTTAAGTTACAACAAGTCCCTGTCTGAAAGCTGGTCCAAATGCACATTGTTCAAAAATATTTTGATAATAGAATAGATAACTTAATGATTAAAAAGGCATATTAGCTGCTTTCAAAATAAACTAACTTTAACACATACAAATAAATTATAATAGAAAGACAATGTCATGATAATAAACGATATATCAGAATATAATCAATGAAAGAGATATGTATCATTACTTCGTTTGTTAGAGAAACCAAAGCTGAAATTGAAAATAACATTTATATAAATTTTTATCAATGTATATCAAAACAAAAATTAAAATAAATTTTCTAGATTTTTATTCTATGCATAAAGTGTATTTATTGCATATATACATTTAAATACATCAACAATATCTGCATATTGGTGCAGGGCAGGAGAAAAAATCTTCATGCATTCTAAGTGTAAGAGTCCAGTTCACCAGGAAAATATCACAGCAATCACAGATGCAAGTATTATCAGCTTGGTAAAAAGGAAAGTAATCCCAATCGAAAGATTGAAGGGTAGATCAAAGACCAGAAACACTTGGTTGCGGTATATTGGTTGTTTATTGAACATACAATTTGCAATAGTAATGTATTGATTCCAAATGCAGGAGGGAAAAGGTATGGGAAGAGTTTAACATTCTGGATTTTGAAGGACAACAAACATTCTAATTGAAAGGGAAATATAGAGTAGCATATTTCAAGATTGTACAATGGCTCAAGCAAAAAGTTGGTGGGCAGCATTCAGGAAGTCATATTTGTATGATTTTTTTTTTTTTTTTTCCATAGTTCTAAACAAATTCAGTTCTTCACCAATAAAAATCCAGTTGGTAATATCATATAGCACAAATTCTTATATTCAAAGGATAAAATACTGGAATTTATTGTTTACCAAACTTTTTTAAAATAGCAAATAAAATTAATAGAAAATAAAAATAATGAACATTAACTGTACCTATTGTTACTTATTAAAAAGTAATTTAAATATTTAAATACATTTTGTAAACGAAATCATTCGTATTGTAAATATTTTGAATAGAAATATGTGTTAAATATGCATCATTTTATTGTTTTATTATTAAAATCAGTGGCTTTTTGTCTGTAAAACATCTAAATTCCCAAACTTTTCCCTATAATCAAGCACCTAAAACTCTTCAGTTTAAGTGCTTAAATAAAACTTAATTTTAAACTAAAATATCAATTCCATTAGAAAATTAAAATGCATGATAATAATATAGTTCTGGAGTCACATGCAAGTTATAAACTCTAGAGCTAATTTATAAAAATAATCATGCTCAGCTAAATATCTATAAAGCCAGGTTAACATTTATCTAGTACTCAAAAGGACATTTTTTTTATATCTATCTGAAATTGCAACATTTAAATTAGATATTAAACTTTAGTGTTAAGTAATTAATTTTAAAAAAAGGTAGTGTGTGTACCTGTGTATGTGTGTGTGTGTATATGTAGATATATACATATATATATATACACACACACATACACACATACATACATACTTATATTGTGATTATTACAGAGGTATGGAATTTTGTTATTATTTATCTCTTTGATTATTTAACCTAATTTAACTATTAATATGCATGATTATGATAACAAAATTCCACACTGTCTACCATGTTGATTTAATAAAAGTATGCTGATTTTTCAGTGTTTGATAATGCAATCACCAAATGCAGTTTCATAAATAAATTACCAGCTTAGGCTTGCATCATCAAATAAGTTTAAAGCATATCACATCATTATACAACATGGTGAAGCTCTAATTTGTAATTAGAATTTTTTTTTGTCAGTAATATGCAGTTTACTTTTTGATACTGCACCTAAAATAAAAATAGAAAAGGAGGAAATCAGAAATGCTACATATAAACAATATTCAAGGAGAAGAAGTTCTTTAAGTCATCCTCAATAAAATAGTTTATTTTACATACAGTTATGTTTACCTGAAAGCATTTATAATTGAAACTTTAACTAAATAATTTGTAATGTATTACTTGTTTCTCTAAAACCTAATTAAAAACATTCTATATAATTAATAAAGCTCTTCAATTCATTCATTTCAGTGCTTACTTCAGAAAATGAATTAATAATTAATTATAAAGCATACAAAATCGTTATGATTATCTTGGAAATATTTGAAAGAATAAATTTTACAACTTCTCCTTGAAAAATTATCTACTAATTTGAAATGCTTACCAAAATGGATAAGTAAAGAAAAAGGAAATATCACAACATTTAAATTTTTGTTAACATGCACCAACATATGCGTTACAAGCACCAATAGCATTAATATGTGCAGATGTATTTAATAAGTAAAGCGAGCTTGCAAATTTCAGTAGCATAAAAGAATTTCAAAAATGAATACACTGATTGGTTGTTATGAATGGAAACTGCAATATTAGTCAGTGCTTTTAATGTTGCACTGAAATATTTTCATTAAACCTTTGCAATATTTTTGTTAAATATTTCTTTTTTTCTTCCAGATAGAACCAATACTTAATCTTCTTAACACCACTGGCACTTTTTTTATGCATTAATGGGTTATCAGACTAACAAAAGAAATTTGTTTATAATTTATGGCAGTAGTTCATATCCTTTAAACAGGACTACTCCAATTCTCTTTTAGGGTTGAAACATTATCATGCTACATCAAAGGAATCTTTTATTTAGGCTGCATGACCAGCTATTTCCTCAAAATGTTATGATCAAAAAGTAAGCCTAGTTTGAATTTGATATATAAACTACATATAAAATTGTATTTAGAAAATTTTTAATTATTGAAAATCCAGTCATTCCCATATAAATAATTTATTCTTCTGTTTTTTTTTTTTCTACAAAATTCTCTAGAACCCCTTCCCATGTTTTGTAAGATTGTACAAGATAAATAAGGTAACACTTAATATTTACATATATTATGAATTATACAATACAATTAATCATAACTTAGAAACATTTCTAAAAGTGTTGGACATTTAAAATGGGGTTGTTCTCTTTTAATATTAGTTTCTAATGTCACTACACTGCTACACTTGGAGAAAGTTTATAACAAATATAGCATCCCCAATGTTTGACTGGCACTTCCTTTTATCAACTCTGGAAGGATGAAAGGCAAAATATGCTCAAGTAACATTAACTTCATAATTGCTGTTTTAACACCACCTTCAAGTACTGAAGATATACCAACAAATTACCAAAATAGTGCTATTTTAAATATCAACATAAAATAAATGATATTATATGAATGTTTAGAAACCTGGAAGATATTTAAATATTATACTAAAGCAGACATAATGAACAATAAATAAACATTATCATGCAATATTACATATAAAGAAGTAAAGCAGTGAATAATGAGTATATACATATAAAACAATAGACATGTACATATATTATACTCATATATTAAAGCAAAGTAGTTATTAAAATTATCAAAAGAAGCATATATTTTCAATTACAAATTCTGAAAACTGAAATGAATTTTCAACAAAGCAACTTGATTAATAGTGCATTAGCAAACATAAAAATGTAAATAATAACAAAAAAAAAAAACAATCTTCCAAATATTGTACTCTTAAACAGCATGATTGCAAAATGTTGTATTCTAAAAAAATATGCTGTCCTTAAAAAGCATTTATTTAATTCACTAATTGTCAATTAAGATAAAAAATCTTTTTTTGTTCAATACTATTTTACTTATTAAAGTAAGCATTACAAAGTTCTACATATTCATTGCTTACTTTCCAAACTATTTGATAACTTTGTTTCATGGTTTGCATTATTTTTTTTCTTTCCATCCCCATTTATATCAACTCACAATGTTTATTTATACCATTCATTGTAGCTCCATTTCTTCTATATTTATATTTTACTGTGACTCCATTTCTTTGTTATTTACATTTCAACATCCAATTAAATTTGATATCACTCCTTTGTATAAAGCGTTAAATGAAAAATTGAAGTATCACACTTTAAAGGGTGATTAACTTTATCATACTTCAAAGGATTTTTAACTTATATCAAAGTTTATCCATTGCTTTCTTACTTCATAAGGTAAAATACTAGAAATTTTAATTAAACTAATAAAATAAATTCTATAAAACTAATAATTGACAAAAATAATTCAAATAACAATGTCAGTTTTGTAAGCAATTAGTAAAGCACAAATGCAAGCATTAGATTTAACATTTTAAAACGAGGGTAAAATAAAAGAATCATTCATTTCTATTCTATTAAGGATAAATATTTATCAGTAAATTGCATGTTATACAATTTTATTTTCAATTCAGTTTTACACAAAACTTTGTCTTGTGTGTATTCAAAAGTAACCACAACACATGTAACTACTGAACTACGAATTCTAATATTAATTTGATATTCTAATAAGGTAAGGAAAATGTTCTTTATTTGGGAAACGAAATTTTACCTAGTATTTTCTATATTCTATATAACTTCTACCATATTCATGCTATCAAATTATTCATAAAAGTGAAACCGAGCTGATATAAACTTCTACTTACCTGTTATTCATGAGCCTATGAAACTTAGCAAACAACCACAGACATACCAATTATCAACTAATATTTTGCTATTTCATATTACACATGCTCATAGAAAATTCACTGAAATCTTAAAATTACAAAATTGGACTTCAAGAACTATCATATGTTTTCTTGAAACATCTAAATGTTGTGATTATTTAGTCAAATATTTGCATAGTTCAACATTTCATAACCAAATAACTTAAACTAAAAATATAAAGACTAGTAGATTACACATAATAAAAACTGATATACCCTATTTAATCAACAGGTAATAATTTAAATTTAACACTATATAATTTCAAATATATGTACACACATGTTCATGCATGCACACACACATACACACAAATATGTACTGCTGTTTTATCTAGGTCCACAAAGATGCAGTCATCAATTTTCAATAAACTAAAGTAGCAATTGTAGATCTAGCATTCCAATAGTTTTATACCATGTATGTGCATGCACGTACACATGTGTATGCATACACGTGTGTGTTTGTGTGCATGTTTGTGTAACTTGTATATTATAGATGTCTAAGTAAACACAAAACAGTCATGATAATCTGACTACAATCTCAATTCCATATACACAAGCCTACTGATAATATTAAATATCTACTTTAATAATTTGTTAACCTATATATGGATTTAATGCACTACTTTCTCTTTACTTTCTTTATAAGTTTGTATTAAACATGATTTTACTGGTCAAATCACAAATATATCATATATATATATATATATATATATATATATATATATAATATATTAGCTATATAATGCATGTATACATATTAAAAGAAACATACATATGTAATACAAATACATGAATACACACTCCAAATGTTCAATCCAAGCAGAAAAGATGATTTTGGCAAAATATGGCAAAAGTCTTTCAATCCCAAACAGTAAAGCCAATATAGGTGTATGGTGTATTTTTATGATCAAGCTTATAATATATCAAACTCAGTTGTTCATTATCATGCAAAGTCAAAAGTATTTAATCTGGATGGGTGATTGGTGTATATTAGTAGTCTTCAATAATATATCTCACGAACTCAAGCACTAGTATCTCACCTTTTGTCTGGTAATATAGAACTGGTGATGAAGGTATTGTATGACCTAGTGGATGTTCTCCACGGACGCGAAACATATAGTCTTTCGATTTAGAAAGACCTGTTACTTTGTATTTTGTGTCAGTTACACCACTTGCAACTGTTGACCAGTCATATTTAGGTGGCTCCTGTTTTTCAATCATAAATGTCAGTTGTTTGTCTCCTCCTAAAACAGCAGGTACATCAACACGAGCCCATCTTAAAGCAAGTGATTCATGGTCAACATCTGTTATCTCTGGTCGTTGAGCTGGAGCACGTTGTATAACTATAAAAAATAGTGATGATGGAAGTATGTAGAGAACATAAATATTTTACAAATTAACATATTCAGAATATTTATTACAATTTTTGACTTCAGAAATCATGTAATCAACAATTTGAGAATATAATGAATGTATAATTTTTTATTTTTGTTTGCATTGGAGAACTCTAATGATTTTCACAAATGTGAAGATATATATATAATGATGTGTGTGTTTGTGTATGTTTACAGGTGATGAAACTCAGAGAAAAATTACTTTTAACTGGATTTTAACTTTCACCTGATGTTTTTCATTAACAAATTTCCCAGCCCACCTTCAGAAGACAAAATTAAAGGGGAACAACTATTCTACCCTGCTACCAGGAGGAAAACAAAAGAAAAGAAAACTAGATACTAAGTAGATGATACAACACTAAATCAATATATAACCATACATGTAAAAAATACAATTTGAATTTTAAAACATCTGCTACATTAAAAATAGTTAAAAGGCTATCAAGATTATGCTTAAAATATAAATATCTATTAGTAGTATCCATAGAAATTCTACTCCCTAAACTTCTCCCCACTTGGGAATATATCATGTCATTTCCTTCATAATCCATTAATTACTTTCTGGGAAATCTTGTCTATTCTCCTTGATCATCTTTTCTCTTATAGCCGATTACCTCATTGTAATGAAAGGCAAATTTTTCTTGCTTTTCATTATCGTTCAGATTTGCCTTTTTTCTTGATTAACGATTCTCATTCTTTTCCTATTAGCTTCAACGTCATCTTTTGTCATACAACACCTTCTAGCTCAATTTTTACCATCTTTTGTCATACCATCTTTTGTCATACAACACCTTCTAGCTCAATTTTATTCCTGTCCTCCTGAGTTGATAGTTCTCACTGTTACTGATCTCTTTATTCTTAATTCTTATTTCTTCTCTTCGACCTTTCCCCAATTTTTCCCTATATTTTCTCTACCTCTCAATTCATTTCTAGTTGTACTCAATGATCATTACCTGCCATAACACACCAAATTGTTTTGGCAATAAAATAATTGAAGAAGTAATTGATATTGTATACTTGGTAACACCGTTATCAAGGATATAGTGTTAAACATCTTGTGTGAAGAAAGTTAGGAACATGGTTATTAATATGAGGTAGTTGGAAAAACTCTGTATCTACATTTGCACATACACATACAAATCCAGATGGTATGCACACATATACATGTATCCTTCACTCTCTCATACATACAGTTAATTATCATCTGTGTCTGTGTACCATCTTGTTATGCGTATGAATAAGGCAATGAACTGACAGAATCATTAGCATGCTGGACAAAATGCTTAGCAGCATTTTGTCTGTCTTTATGTTCTGAGTTCAAATTGTGCCAGAGTTGACTTTGCCTTTCATCCTTTCAGGGTCAATAAAATAAGAACCAGTCAAACACTGGGGTCGATGAAATTGACTTATCCCAACCCAATAAAATTTTAGGTTTTGTGCCTATAGTAGAAAGAGTTATGTGTGTGAGCGTGTGTATGTGCTAGTAGCATTTATTTGAATCTCATTTGTTTTATCACAAACACACATTTACTATTCAGTTTCTACAGTTTAACATAATTTTATACCACAGGAATCAATAATTAGGACTTAAATATAAGATATTTAAATAACATATGCCAAAAATAGTTATATTATCTAAATAGAAAAATCCTATATTTAAAGTATAACAAATAAGTTCAAACCTGCAGATCTGTAAAGAGCTACTGGATGTGAAGCCTCTAGACTTTCTCCAGACATTGTTTCAGGCTTGATTCGAAAATGATAATCACAGCTAGGTTTCAAGCCTGTGATTTTGTAGTAATTATCAGTGACTCTTGTTGCATAACTTCTCCATTGATGACTTGGATATTCCCGAATTTCAATTGTATATCGCAACTGAATATTTGTTTTATAAGGTGAAATATAAAGCCGGCGCCATGATATCCAGACAGATTGTGGTTCAATACCATACAATTGAGGTCGTTCAATGGGGCATTGTGGAACAACTAAAACATAAAATGTAAAAGACAGGTTACTTAAGCAAATAAAATTTCAACTTGATTAAAATTTTGTTATTTTTTAAAAATCAGATATAAATTATGCTCTGAATATTTTTGTCATGAATGATATACTTAGAACCTCTTTCTCTTCTTTGAACAAGGAGATGATAGGAGGGTAATAACTGGTTATACCACAATTAATAAAGAATATTCTCTTTTCATGCAGGAAACTACACAAAATCTTATATTTCAGTTCAAAAAAGAAAAAAAGAAAAAAAATATTCCAGATGACAATATCATTTCAGGTTAAGAATTCGCTTATATCAGAATTATTTATACAATTTAGGAAAGTTATACAGCTAGAAAAAGACACCCTATTAGAATGGTAAGTCTTAATTCATAAATGATATTAAAAATTTGGAATCTCTTTATGTTGTCTCCCACTTTATTCTACGTATACAACATATCCCACATCTATTAGTGCACGC
>NC_142928.1:153856197-153926197 GCF_046866305.1 Octopus bimaculoides
TCGATGGTTCACTGACAGCAAATGGTGTCTCAGCTTGAATTCGAAAGATGTAATCTTTGTCAGTGCGTAATCCTGTTAAGTAGTATGACGTGTGTGGGATTTTAGTAACAAGTGGCCTCCATTTGGATGATGGAGAATCTTGAACATAAATACTATAAGTTATGGGTATCTTGTCTCTTAAATATGATGGCAGGACTGCAACACGCCATGATAGGCGAAGGGATCCAGGCTGAACATCAGATATGAGTGGTTCTTCATGATGCATACAAGGTGGAACTAAAATAGAAGATCAATATAACATTATTATAATTTATATATATATATATATATATATATATATATATATATATATATATATATATACATATATATATAAACAGGAATAGTTATTCAAAGAATCAATCAGAGGAGCTCACAGTAAGCTGGTGTGCAGCTATCAAGGAAAACAGTGGTTGTGGCTAAGGTGTAGCTTCACTGACATTCTCATAATCCAGGAATCACAATGGGGAAGAGTATATAGCAATTAAAAGATAAGAAAAATGAGAGGAGAGATTCTATTTGCTGACAGCAATTAACAAACAGCTCTTTTCTCTCTGCTCTTATTTTGTTAATCATATATATATATCTACCCCTTGCAGATTTGACTGAAGAGAATCAGATGCCTTTGGCACTAAATTTGAAATAATGATATCAAATTAACTGACATTCCTCCTGCATCCTTGGCAGAGGTAAGATGCTACTCTTGTCCACTAAAATTTTTCTTATCACACCTGTATTAATTTAGTGATTTTTCTGTGGCTTAGAAGTATTTTGACCTCTATTTTTAGTGAAGCAGGTGCTTATGTAGTACCCTAGTAAATATAAATATATCTATATATCTTATATATCATTAATTTTGCCAAAACAGCTTCTATGCTCATCCCCACTAACGTTATTATTTTTAGGAATAATATCGTTCTTTTATATTTATAAATAATTTCACATGGTTCATTTGTTTCAATGGTGTTCAACCACTCAAACGAATTTACAGGCATGGTAGTAATGAATTCTAGTAGCTGTCCCTTGCAGATCTGACTGAAGAAAATCAGGTGCCTTTGGTGCTAAATTCGAAATCATGATATCAAATTAACTGACATTACTCCTGCATCCTTGGCAGAGGTAAGACACTACTCTTGTACACTAAAATTTTTTCCTATCATACCTATATTAATTTAGTGACTTTTCTGTGATTTAAAAGTATTTTGACTTCTATTTTTAGTGAAGCAAGTGCTTATGTAGTATCTTAGTGTATATACATATATTTATGTGTCTTATATATTATTAATTTTGCCTATACAGCTTTTATGCTTGCAGCCACTAACATTATTATCTTTAGGAATAATATCGCTCTTTTATATATATATATATATATATATATATATATATATATATATATATACACACACATATATGCATACATACACACAACTAAATTAAAATATTCATCATAATTATACAAAAAAATGTATCTTTGAATCTACAGTTGTAAATATGATTTATTTTAATAATTTAAAATTTTACATTTATAATGAATTTGCTTTTATATCAACTTTATCCAAACAGATTAAGAGATTCTCAAATTTCTTTTGATGTGACCCTATAAGAACAACTGTTGAGATAGAATGTTTCATTATTAAAAAGTGAAATAAAAATAATGCTAGATTATTATTATAATAAGATCTTTTAAAGATTTTAATATTTCATGCAGTATAAATTTTAGATTAGAAAATGAAATAAAAACTAAATTATATGACCAGATTGCCTCAATTCTGGAATTTTAATTATTTTAAAATAAATCAGTATTTGATATCATACCTGCTCTTTTTCTAAGGATTAATGCACCAGTTGGTTCACTGATACCAAATTCATTTTCAGCTCTAATACGGATAGCATATTCTTTATTTGGATGTAGATTATCCAACTTGAAAGATGTTGTTGGTATACCTTTAGCAACAGTAATCCAGTGGCCAAAAGGTACTTCTTGTAACTCAATCCTGTAGGAAACTGGTGAATAATCAACAATTCTAGAGGGTATTTCAGCTGATCTCCAAGCTAATGATACTGAATCAGAAGTGATATCAACAACATAGGGTATGTCTTTAGTCATCCGTGGAGGTCCTGTAAAACATGGTAGATATTAAAGAATCTTTATATGTTTCATTACATCTTGGAAGATATTTGTAACTGTTACTATAAATGGATGCATTTGTGTATGTGTGTGTGAGAGAGAGAGAGAGAGAGAGAGAGAGAGAGAGAGATAGATAAACATTTGATATCAATTTACAAGTTTAGGACAGTATGATCCTACTAACAAAATTCCCAAATTTAATGTTAAATAGGCATATATTTTTTTTCTTTTCTGATGATGTCATATGAGCCATGTATTGTTTACAAAAATACTTAATTCTTTTTTGTCATATAAAATTGCATCCATATTTTTTCAGCCAATTTGCAATATAAGTATTTCATCGACCTTATTGTCATGTATTATTAATATCAAAACAAGATATTTCTAGAAGAATGTGCTGCGTGAGCAAAACAGTGGTTGTAGATTATTTATATAGGGTCAGTAGCTATTCAGAGTTAAAATATGCTGGTTTTTGAAAGGCAAACTTAGTTCTAGTAATGTGTGGTTTCCATAAAAATTTGAATTCTTTTGTTGTTAATTTTTAAGATAGTTCTTAATTATAATTTGTTCTTCAGTAAAAAAGTAGAAGCTTTACTGTTGCAAGAGTAGTTCCTAAGTTCCTACTTCATATCCTCATTCAAGGTAAAGATGTACATTCAGCAGGAAGTGTTTAGGTTGCATGCAGTTTCAGTCAATGTGAGGGAAATGAGAAAAGGGTGTGTATGTGAATGTCTGAGCATATGTGAGTGTGCTTATGTGTGTGTTTATGTGTATTTGTGTATGTGTGTGTGTGTGTAGTTGTAGACAGTAAAGTCATATAGAAAACATAATTATCATGTGGACTGAAAAAAAAAGTGGAATGCAAGAAAGCATAATCCATGAAATGTAATTGAGTATGCAATTAATAATGCTAAAATTAATAGTGGTGAGAAATAACAGCAGAAATTGAATAGAAATATGTGATTATTTCATTAAATTTCGATAACCTGTAACAATTAGTGAAAATAGTTTGAACATACCTGCACGTCTAGCCAAATACACAGGAAGTGTTGGCTCACTCAGATCTGATCCTATGTAAGCTCTAACACGGAACAAATAGTCTCGATCTGGTAAAAGACTTGATACCTGGTAACTTAGAGTACTTATATCCCGAGCCAGAGGGTGCCATAATTCAGAAGGAGGTTCTTGAATTTCAATGATGTACAGTAATTGATTGAGGCTCTTTGAATAACCACGTGGTAATCTGCCCTCTTTCCAGGACAGTTTTATAGATGTTGGGTGAATGTCAGAGATATGTGGTTCATACAAATCCATTTGAGGAACTGAAAACAGAAAATATATTACATCCTAGAGCATCTTCATTAAATTGACTTTAAACAGTTATTTTATTTATCAGATTTAATAATGCTGCATTTTTATCTTAATTTACAGTTAATTTTCATGAAGCTATTTCTTAGTGAGAAGAATGATTTGCAATTTATTAATTTGGCATGAGCTGTTAGTAGCCTTAGGTTACTTGGGCAACAAGCTTTCTAAAGATTATATGATAATTAGTTTTCCTCCTTCTACTTATTTTTATCATGTAACTCTTAAGTCTTTACTTTTTAGCTCAAAAATTTATTTCCAATATAATGTATGAATCACATTAGAAATTGTTTGATCAGAATTGTATTATAAAGAATCAATGACTAATGTTTGTAAGCATTAAATTTTACATTATATTACAATATAATTTGATCCACAAAAATTCATTCACTTTTTGTTTTTAGAATTAAATAATGGTACTTTCAAAAAAATGTAATTAATTCAGTACTTATATTCTGAAAGCTGAAAGCTTTTAGTGCAATTTTCATAAAATTAGTCTTCAAATAGTTTTGATAAAATGTGTTTAAAAACTTTCATTTTCATATCTTAATTATTATAAGCCTATCTTTTCTGTATGATCATTAACATATTGTATATGCTACAGAAAATCCTAACTATACACTGAGTTATAATGTTAACTGGAAATCATATTTAAAATTGTCATACCAGGTCTTCTTTGTAAAAGGACAGGGAATGTAGGTTCACTGATACCACTGTCAGTTTGAGCTTGAATCCTGAATCGATAATCTCGGTCAGGCTTTAAGCCAATCACCCTATAGTTGAGCTGAGTTATTCTATTTGCCACTGGCATCCATTCCATACTTGGATATTCTTGCATAAATATGCTATATGTAATTGGAGAACGGAGGTGTTGATAGGCTGGAACCTCAGCTGGCTTCCAAGATAGGTTAACAGAATCATTCCCAAAAGGTGAAAGGATAACATCTGTTCGGGAAAGTTTTGGTGGCACTGCAAAGTAATTGGAGCATGAATTAATTGTAGAGTACATATACTTATAATCTTATCAAATATTTTTTTAATTGAACAAGAACAAAAAATTATCTGGAATCTAATATATCTATACATCTCATATTTTACTTACTTATATTCATTTTATTTGTTGTTGAGTTGTCATACAAGTGGAGCATAAGAATATTTTGTTTGAAAGGCTGACTTTGGTGCTGCCTGATTCTGATTTTAATTCAGTATTTATTCATTTAAGCATAAGTAATATATTTGAACAAAGGATAGAATTGAAATGGATATATCTTAATGAAAGTTACTTTCCTCAAGACTTATTCTGATGAAAACTACAAACATACAAGTAATAAATAAAACCCACAATTACTTACTTGGTGTTCTATATAAGCCAATAGGTGGGGTTGGATCACTCAAACCTCCTTTTGTATTTGCACGAATCCTGAAAAAGTAATCATGATTTGGTGACAAATTTTTGATTCTGTAACTTGTTCCAGTTACTCCTCTGGCTATCTCATGCCAATGATATCCTGGTATGTCTTGTTGTTCAATAATATAATCAATCACTGGATACTCCACTTCATGTACTGGCTTTTTAATTAGATTCCATCTTAACAACACATCAGGAAGTTCTTCATAGATTTCTAAATTATGGATTGGTGGCCTGATAGGAGCTAAAATAAGAATAAATAAAAAAATAAAAGTCTTGCAAAAAAGAAATGGTATCAATTCAGTATATGTTATAAAAATTAATGGATTTATATAATGTATTGAACTTTATTTTCAAATCATAGAAAATGACAGTTTGTCTAAGTCCAATAATAGAAAAAGATTTCAAACTCAGTCCATACAAAATCTATTGAACTTAATAATTCCATAGACTATTAGGTCTCATTTCAGGATTGAATGAGTTCAATAAAAACTTAACCTACATTGTATTTCAAACATTATCTTGTTAATGATAATTTTATCTAAATTTATGACTGTGTATAACCTGCAGTAAAACGAATTCAAACTCTGCTACAACCACTATTTTATGCCCTTATGAAATATATATTAGTCTATCTGCTTAGCTAAAATTAAGTGTAAGCATTAAAGAATTATCCATTTATGTCTTCCTGAGTCCTAAATTCAAATCCAGGTAGAGGTGATAACATGAGAACAGATCAAATTCTAGAGTTGATCCCATCAACTTCCCAACAATGTTTTGATGTAAGAGATGATTATGAATTAAAGAAATAAGAGTGTTGAGTTGGCTGAATCATTAGAGCATCATACAAAATGTCTTACAGTATTTAGTTATGAAATTTACATTTTGGTTTCAAATCCTACCAAGGTCAACCTCTGGAGTTGATGAAATTAAAGTATCAGTTAAGTGGTGATGTTGATTTACTCAATGTACTGCCTCCCAACAAATTGCTAGCTTTGTGTTTAATTTAGAAGCAACCAAATAAATGATACATGAAAAAAAATAAAGTAGTTATTTGAAAAAAAATTTATTATTAGTAGTAGTAGTGGTGGTATTAGGAAAGTAGATTAGCAGAATGATTAGGTGATCCGTAATAATCCTTTCTACTATAGGCACAAGGCCTGAAATTTTGGGAGGAAGCTAGTTGATTACACTGACCCTTATGCTCAAATGGTGCTTAATTGATTGACCCCTGAAAAGATGAAAGACAAAGTCAATCTCAGCAGCATTTTAATGCAGAATGTAAAAACAGATAAAATATCACTAAGCATTCCACCTGACATGCATATGATTCTGTCAACTCATAGTCTTAATGTTTATAATAATGCATGAGCAATAATGGTTTCAAATTTTGGTGCAGGGCTAGCAGTTTTTGAGGGGAGGGGAAGTTAATTACATCGACTCCAGTACTTGACTGATACTTATTTTATTAACCCTGAAAGGATAAAAGCAAAGTCAATCTCAGTGGAATTTGAACTCAAAATATACAGACAAACAAAATGTCACTAAGCATTTTGTCACCTGAAATGCACCAGTAATAATGCTTTCAGCATTTCTCCAAGCTTTCTATATTCTGTGCCCAAATCTTGTCAAAGTCAGCTTTGCTTCTCATCCCTCCAGGGTCGATAAAATAAGTACTGCCAACTACTTGGGTCAATGTAATCAACTAACCCTCTCTCCTCAACATTGTTGGCCCTCTGCCTAAATTAGAAGCAATTACTACAACTACTATCATCAGTATTTTCAATATAGGTGATAATCATTGTTTATCCTCCCAGTTAATCCTTTTAAATAGACCTATGATCAAAGTTGTTCCTAATCACTATTTTTTTTTGTTTTGTATATTTTTATATTTAGAATTACTTGGCAAATATGTGTCCTTCATGTTTTAGAATGAAAGGTATGAGTTCAAAGTGATTTAGCTGCTATTTCTAGCAGATCAAATGACTGCAAAGAGGCTCTTTCAGTGGCTCAATGATGTTAAAGACAACGGTAAAATATTTATTGTACATAGTTACTGTCACTTAGTCCAAATAAATCAGAGTAACAATAATGACATTGGAAAATTTTTTCCAGAACAATAATCAGTTGCAAAAGTAATAAAAAGTAATTGTTATAAATTTAAGAAATAATTAGGGTTAGGGTTAGGGTTTAACTGAAAAAAATTTACTAAAGTGTTTATAAATTTCTTTATCAGTCCAATATTTTATAATTCAACATATCTTTACTTCTAAAGATTACAATCATTTTTGCTTTTAAAATCTATAAAGATTTTTTAACTGGTGTTATGATGAATAGGTTTGTACATTAAGACATTTGGATGAATTGTTTTATTCACTTTTTCATGTTAGTTTATTAAACTTATCATTATTCTGTAGTCCTGCCAATAATGTTAACATTGTTTCTTGGAGATTTTTATTTGGTTTGGATATGCTAATCCTAAAATTACCTATATTCTAGAGATTTTTCAATAAAAGTGAGCAAATTTATATTATCCATAAATTGAGAGGAATAGATGTTAAATGGAGATCAATGATGGAGAAAACAAAATTTTTGATAAAAATATATTTAGGGACCATGAAAATTTGGAAAATTGTTAAATTTTAAAGGTAATTTTAATTTAGACTACTTACATGCAAACCTACTTAAAGCAACTGTTCTTGAAGGGGGGCTCAATCCATATTCACTTAAAGCTCTAACTCGGAAGTTGTAATCTCGAGCTGGAGTAATATCACCTATATGGTAACTTGTTGTTGGTACACCACTGACAACTGGATGCCAGTCTGGATGAGGAGGCTGTTGTGATTCAATCATAAATAAAAGTGATCCATCACCATCACCATAGCCAGGTATATCTGTTCTGCTCCATCTGAGATTTACAGTGCTTGGTTCATATTGTTCAATATCCAGATGATCAATTGGGCTTTTACCTTTTGCTGAAAATAAGTTCAATCCATACAAACAGTATTATATATGTATGTAATTCTATTGTTTACCATCAAAATTGAAAATCCTGTTATCAATAATTGTTAAAATTATGAAAAGTAATCATTGTGATGGCAATAAAATATACAATTGTGTAAAGAATCTTAAAGGTGAAATAGATAATTATTTTTTGCTTGATCATCAATTTTGCATAAAAATCATTGATATTAGTATTATTGATATCAATATAATATGAAAGTCACAAATTATATTTGATAAAACCTATTATACATTCATTCTCATGAACATTCTACCAATTATTAGACAAGATGTATTTGTTGGTAAAAGTAGGTTTTTACATGTTATTCTAAATACCAAGTAAAAAGAAAATAACAAATAAATAAGCAAAAGAAGAATATATCAACTAAAAAGAGCACAAGAGCATTTTGCCTTCTGCTGGATGAAAATTTACCCATAGTTCTGTGTAATGTTACAGGTGGTGATGGTTCAGTAACTCCCAGTGGAGAATATGCTCTCACTCGGAATCTATAATCTTTATTTGGCTCCAGCCCTTTGACAACGTAAGACGTGTCTGGTATTTTGGATGCATATTCACGCCACTTATAATCAGGAACTTGTTGTATTTCAAGAATATATGTTAGCTCATCATCTGTTGCTCTGAAACTTGGTATGTGCAGCCGATTCCATCGAAGACGAACTGATGTTGGGTCAAGGTTTTCAATGTAAGGACGATCAACTGGTATACCAGGATATACTGAAATAGTAATTGCAATGCAGAGAGAAACTCAATAAAGTATGTAATATAAATAGAAAAAAGAGTTTTAAAGATAAATACAAATAAATCAGAATATATAATTTTGAAGCTGCAAACTATTACCTTAGAGGTAAGTCTAAATTGATGTATTTCACATTTTTATTATCAATTATCTGTTTACCTTTGTATATCTCATATTCATGACTGATTAAAAAGCTTTAGTAAATGTTATATAGTAATAAAATGTTTAAAATTTTCAGAAAATCCATTTTCATATCGAAAGAAATAAAAATAAATAGTCAATATTCTATGACACTGATAAGGATAAGGAATTTAAAAATTCTGCAGGTATTATTTTATTACTGTAGTAATAGCAGAAAAACTGCCATAATTGAAAGAATGTTGAATATGTATTAAATTTAAAAGAAGGAGAGCAAGTGAAGAGACAAACCACTAGAGACATAGTTCATGCAAGGCAGATGACTATTTGAAATCTTTAAAAAATGAAAAAAAATACATATAAGAAGAAAGAATGAAGTAAGCTGGTGCTACAGAAAAAAGCACTCAGTACATTCCGTAAAGGACATCCAACTGTAGAAACCATGCCAAAGCTAAGAAACAGGTGCAAAACTTGGTTCTCCAATAAACTGTCCAGCCCATATCAGCATGGAAAGTGGTTACTAAAATAATGGTGGTGGTAGTGGTGGAGAACATTGAGGAGGAGGAGGAGGATGGGGAGGTATATGAACAAGTAAATATGTGCTATTTGTATATTTCAATGATTAAAAGAATGAAAAAATAGTGAATTCATATGAGTTATTGCATATATACAAGATGAACCAGTCGTAACCTGTTCAGTCACAACCACTCCAAGTTCAAAAATGTCAATGTGTGGCAGGAAGGAAAAAATACTATTTAGAACTCCATGCAATAAAATTCTTAAATAATACAGTTCTCCTGCCTTTGGTGTGACACCATAAACACAACCAGGTGTTTCTTCTTTGAAAACGTTCAAATGGCCTTCAACTTCTTTTCCTCACTTTCTTCTTTGCCATTCTTTGTTACTACTGTTCAAGTACATGGATGCTTCAACATAAAACCACTTAGACCCTCTGAAGAAGCCTAGGGGTACATCCACTAACCAAGCTTTGTCTTCTCATCCTGCATAACACTGAAGGGGTGGAGATAACCTGGAAGATTTCGTTGCCTCTTGCCAAAAATAGTCATAAGGAACTAGTATCTGCACACCCATTTAGTTTTTTGCCAATTTGCTCATTTGCTTAATTGCTCATTTGTTTCTATATGCTTATATGAATTCATACGCTTGTTTATGCAGTTACCAGCTTTTTCCACTTGCTAATCTGTACCACTCATACATGTGTGTGCATTCATCCAATACATTTGAATAAATAGATATACTGGAATGTTTATTGGCTGATATCTGTCGATTTTATATCCTTTCCATTTTCTTATTTGCTATATATATATATATATATATATATATATACACACACACTTCTAGATATGTATGTTCTCTCTTGTTTAGTATATTAGATATGCTATTGTACACAGGCAACTTAGAATTTTCATAAATACCTGCTCAAATTTTTTGACATATATTTGCAAAGAGCATGACTATAGTCACACATAGATCCCTAGATTCACATATGCATATCTAGCAGTATGTTAAGCTAATTAAAATACTTTTATATTACCAACAAAATTATTTTGAAGCCATTTCAAAACCAAATACATCCACATATATATAAAAGCTGCTTTATGTACAAAAATGCACTATAAATATATTCAAAATATTTTTGTATAAAATCACTCAGACATGTCACATGCTTAAAATATATCAATGGTTTTTAATCATTTTGATTACATTACCTGGATATTTCTCCCACTCAATGGATATTCCTGAAGACATAGAATATATCAATAAATAACAAGTGAAAAAATCACCCTTTCTTAATAATAATATATAACATTATAAAAATGTTTCTAATCTGAAACAATGATTTCTTACATCATTTTGTATCTTATTTGAACTAATTACATTGTACCTTTTTTAAAATTAGTAAACTTTAATCAGCAAGGTTTATGTTTCAAAAGTTTTAATTTGTTGCACTATTCATTTTAAACTGATAGTATTCATGCCCTTAGGGGATAATGTTGAAAATATAGAGTTCACAAGTAAGTCTTGTATTAAACAAAATAGAACAAAATACTTTTAGAGATATGTGAAAAGGATAATAGAATATTTAGCTATCTAAAGATTACTTACACATTTAAAATGGACATGAGACAACCAAAAATTTATTTATAAATAGCCAAGCAATGAAATTAAATCTAGTAAAGTATAACTGTTTTAAGAATGCTCAATAAATGAAAATTGTTTCAATTTAAAAAATTGAGTTTTTACCTTTAGCTCTTCTTAAAGTAATTGGATATGTAGGTTCACTTAGAACACCATGATCAATTTCTGCTCTCACTCGAATCATGTAGTCTTTTTCTGGATTTAAGCCATGAATATAATGACTAGTATCAGGTATGTCACTTGCCAAAGGTATCCAGTCTTTACTTGGAAGCTCAGCAATTTCCAACCTATAGGTATGTGGTGTATGCCTTCTTTTGCTACTTTCAGGAGTAAGTTGCATAGGTCTCCAAGCTAACCTCGTTGATTCTTCACTGAGATCTGTGATTAGCGGTGTTGTCAAAGGAAACGATGGCATAACTGAAAAGATTTAACATTTTAATTCCATAAATATTTAAGACTTCAAAGTCACAATTTAAATAACCTGAATTTAATCACAAGCATTATGATCTTAAATTATGCACATGGAAAATGTGGAAAATTATATAAAATATAAAATTACTTTTTGTTTGAAATTAAAGATATTTTTCAAACATAAAGTCATACATTTAAACATTTTAAATAATCATCTTTATATTTAAATTTCTAATTCAATTTCTAATTAATTGTGTATTCAACTTCTGTTTGTCATAATCAGAGATGGATTTACAAACTAGGGGTATACAAAGGTCTGTGAGGCTGAAGTTGAGAAAGAAGTGAGGTTAGTTACTAAGAGGCTTCCTCACACACACACACACACACACACACACACACACACACACACACACACACACACACACACACCTGTGAGTTTATTAATAGGAATACTGCAACCAGTGAATGCTCCCCATTTTCCTCACTAGTCATAATAATAATCATATACATTACTAACAGAAAAAAATGAAGTCAAACAAATGCTTTGCAGTAGTTATTTTGTACTTTTGTAATCTAAGTTTAAATTCTGCTTCAGTCACTTCTTTTTTTCTTATAACAAACCAATAGTGTGATGTTGTCTATTCAATGAAGAGCAGCCCTTGTTTCATAGAAATTAATCTTATGCCTAAAAAGGGAACTTATAATTGGAACAAGTTATGAAAATATGTTTGTAATTCAAATATGATTTCTACTTTGACTTACCAGTTCGTCTTGGCAGCATCACAGGTGCTGTTGGTTCTGAGGTAAAATTCCTATTTTCAGCTTTAATACGGAACATATATTCAGTATCAGGGTTCAGATTATCAAGAAAGTGATCATTTCCCTTAATTCCAGATGCAAATGGCTTCCATGTTCTGTGGGGTAATTCTCTATTCTCAATGCTATATGTAATTGGACCGACTTTAGAAGGAATATCAGCTGACACAGCTGGAACCCACGAAAGCCTTGCAGAAGTTGGTTTGATATCAGACATAGTTGGACGACTTGCATAGCATCCAGAAACTTTCACAAAAGAATTAAAAGGTTATACAATATTACAATGTTACCAGATTTTATAATACAAAATTCAATTTCATATTGTACTTTTCTTAAAGACAAAAAAAAAAATAAACTGAAATATTAAAACTGATACCTCAGACTCCACCTGTTTATATAATTCTTTAATCAATAACAGAGGAATTCTTGACTGGCTGATTTTGGAGAACTCATATATACAAGCAGCAGAGTTCTCAGCTGAATTTGTCAAATAAGTGGAAGTAATTTTCCAGGATCAATGGACCAAAAGGTGATATAAGCAGAAATTTTAGACTGAGTATCCAATGCAAACTATGGGTATACACTAGAAATACATACAGATTGACAAAAATGGTCTTCATATGTAGTAGAGGCATGTGGTCTTCATATGTAGTAAATGCACAGTAGATGCACCCATTAAAGCAGGGGTTGGGGAACTTTTTTAACCAATTACTCCAAAATGTATTTATTTATGCTGACATTAGCCCCTTAATTTGAAAGGAAGAAAATCATAGATTCTTTAAATTCAAAAGGTTTATTGAATCTACTTATATAGAGAATACAATTATGAATATAAAATGTATAAAACAAATGCAATAAAATAAATTAATATCCTCATTATGAAACAAAAGGATTTTTCTAGAAACTTTTTCACTTTAGGCTTGGGAGAAATGATGTTGTCTCAATCTTGTTACCATTTCATCAAAATTGGGACATTTTGATGCCAGAGCAATTTGGATAGTCTTCAGGGTCCAATCAATTTCTCTGCTTTGCTTTTATGTTCATTAGAGTGGAAAATCCTTATTTGCAAAGGTAGGTTGTTGCAAAAGGTTGCAACTTTTTGAATATCTCCTCATGCCAGAAGAAAAATTTCTGTCGTAACAAGGAACATGTTTTTTTATATAATATTACTTGTCTAATGAGTTCTCATTACCCCCAAGAATTTTACTTTTACCCTACTTGGGGAAATTTACCTTGGTTCGCTGACCCCTGCATTAAAGGGATTCTTTCAAAAACTTAAAGATTCTCTGTAGTAGTCAGCAATTCCTATTATCCAAGTGACCTAATTAGCAGTGAAAATAGGTGTTCCAAAACAATAGTACTTAGAGTAAGAATGTGTGGAAAAAGTTCAGGATGCTATTGCCTCCACGGACAACAAAAGGAATCTATCTCTCCCTCTTTCCCACTGAGTAGAGGGCAGATTTTATGAAAGACTTGTTAGCAGTAAGTCGAGCATGATTCTCTGGATGTGTTATGTAAGTAAGAATGAGGGAAAACAAGTGGACTGAGAGAAAAACTCAGTATAAATAGAATTAGGTGTAGTGTGCAAGAGAGAAGCCTATGCTATGAACATGTTGCATAAGAAGTCAACTTCTCACCAATGTCTTAACTATAGCCAGATTTGTTGGTTATAGTTAATGCATAATTTATGGGAAAGAAAATGGGAAATTATATTAGTAATGCTTATAAAATTAAAAAATTCCAATCACATATCTCAGCTTGATCTCAGACTTATCTGACAAGGAAAATAGTTGCCATTTACAGAACTCTTTTATAACCAATAGATAATCGCATACTTACTATCAGGGTAATCATCATATCTTTTATCTACAGGTATATCTGGTATAATGGTGGGTTTTCCATCATATTTCTTTCTAGCAGGCATTTCCTCTGGCACTATAAAAGGATAAATGATATCTTTTATTTCATCTTTTCCATAATTTATATATGCTCATTTACATTGTATATTAATTCATACATAAATGTATGCATTAAGTACAAATATATAAATATGTGATGTGATGTGTGCACATGTATATGTGTGTGTGTGTTTTGATGCATGAGCATGGACAAGAATGTAAGTATGAATGCATGACTCCACCTGGAGAGGAAATAAGATATCTTCAAACAATTATCTACATCCTTCACCTATCCTGCTCCTTTGACGATGATATCACCAACCAATTATGAGCAGCTTACAGAAAACTTGAAATCTTATCACACCATGACTTACATAAGCATGAACATATTCAAAAGCTAAAACAAAAAAAATCATGGTGTGTCAGTCAGTTGTAATCTTTATACTACTCTATGATTGTGAAACATCGGTAGTATATCAACATCAAATACACCCACTTGAGAGGTTTCATAAGCAAACTTGAGACTTACTTTGAACTATGATCAATGGATGAAGTACTGGCAAAAATAAAAACCATAAGAATTAAACAATTAACTCCAATAGTTGAGACGTGTAAAAAGGATGCTAGACATGAAAATACCCACACAGATCCTGTACTTTGAGCCTCTTGACAATCATCACCCAAGATGTGCATCTGAGAAATGCATCTGTGATTTAATCAAGAAAACCATGCCATTTGAACAACTGTGCATAGTTGACTATTGACATTTCAACTATTATACATTTCAGTATTGTGCACCTTCTTTTATATATCCCAGATCATTATGTTTAGCCCATTTTGTTTATATTTTATGAAAATCTTGATAAAAGTATCCTTTCATAATGTGTGTGATTATGTCTTTCACATCACAGCAGCTTCTAATATTTGCATCCTCAGGATTAATGTCCTTATGGATTTTGTTGTATAATATTCTAGCCATGATATCACATCTCATCAGCAGGTAATGCCATGATAACATTTTTGGACAACTTCTTATAATGCTGGTAACATCCACAATCAGTTGGTCCATCTGTCTGTTTGTGTATGCATGCATGTGCACATGTATAAATAGATGCAGGTATGGGTATCATTAAATATGCGGATCTGTATGTATTTATCTCTGTATGTGACACAAACATATATTTATTACATGCTAAACTTATTTTCAAAATGTAATTGTTTAATCAATAAATTTTATGCATATGATTTATTTAATAAAAAGCTTACTTTCAAAATTCAAACTTCCAGATGTAATAGCTCTCCCTGCTCTGTTTGTGATAACACATGCATACATTCCAAGATCAGTAGGTTGGACATTCTCTATGCTCAAATAGCAGTTGCCTTCAAATTCAGCTAACTTAAAGCGTGGATCTGGTTGAAGAGGATATCCATCTTTTGTCCTGTGAAATATATCAAATATTTTTTTTAAAATTGCAATATATTTATTTTTTATCTTGAAAGCAATGCCTGTTACCAGGTTTATTAGTATAGAATTATCATTCATTCGTATATACATACATACATTATATATATATATATATATATATATATATATATATATATATATATATATATATATATACCATATATTTCCATGTATAAGATGACCTTTAGATAAGACAAGATCAGAATTTGTAAAAAATTTCATGAATTCATCTCCTATCTGCTAAATTACAAGACCATCTGTGTACAGGCTAACTTTTGCAACAACAGGTATCTTTAGAAATATTGGTCATGTAAAGATGATGTGATTACAAATGTCTTTTTCACTTACTATATCCTTAGAAATTAAAATAAACAAAATAACAAATCCATTTATATATCATGCTTTTTCATACACAGTCACCTAAAATGGAACCATTGTTTGGTTTACATTTCATCAGCTGATCTCTTGCAAATACTGATTTTTCCACTTTTTCTTCTTCCAGGGCATATTCACAGAATGCATACCAATATCATCATCATCATCATCATCGTCGTCGTTTAACATCTGCTTTCCATACTAGCATGGTTGGACGATTTGACTGAGGACTGGTGAAACCAACTGAGGACTGGTGAAACCAGCTGAGGACTGGTGATTGTATATATCCTAACATTTACCAATAAAAACTAAAACGATTCTATATCATTTTTTTCCTATACATTTTGCCTAAAAGGCTGGTGCAATCGTTTTATGAACAGAAAAATATCTGGTAATAAGGGAGAAAACAAAAATTGTCCCCAAACTCCCAAGAGATCTTGATCACAAAGTAACTAGTTTTCACCAGTTCATCGTGCAGCTGAGAAAAAGGCATCAGTTTCCATTGTCTCACAGCGAAAATATGAATGAAACTCCATTAAACTTTGACATGCTGGGTAAAAAAATAGTAGATTTGAAAGGAGTAAAAACAGTGCATGTCAAAAGCACAGGATATGAGAAAACGAAGTTTATGGTGGTATTATCCTGCATGGTTGACGTTACAAAATTAAAACACATGGTTATTTTTAAATGTAAAACAAAGCCCAAAATATATCTTCTGCCTGGCATTTTTGTTCATTTACATGAGAAAGGGTGGACAGGCGAGAGTTGTGTGAAATTATGGAATGAGAAGGTTTGATGTTTTATTAATATTATTTATCTTGATAGGAAATGAAAAAAAAAATATCATGTCTTATGTTTTAAATGCAACTACTGTAAAATAATTTTATTGAAAAATACAGGTTGTGTGTAATCCAAATTGTATTATTTACCATCAAATGATAATAGATATTTTATGAAAAATATAAATATGTTATTCTAAGTGTTATTACTACAGTTATACATCACCATTAAATTTTTTGAAAGGTTAGCAAAAGATAAAGGCTACTGCAAGTGCAACCATAACTTGATGTTTACATTTTCTCAGCCAAGCTCACATAGATAAAAGTTGATTTCAATGATATAGAATTATCTCTTGAATAGGCTATTTATTATGAAGATTTGCCAATGATATATAAAGTAAAAATGTTTTTACTAACTATATTATGATTTTTTTTTTATTTTGTTAATCTGTTTACACATGTCTGTGATTATCACATGTAGGCTGAGATTAGCTTACTTATAAAATCACTTAAAATTCAATTTTTAGAATAGTGGTATAAGATGACCCCAAATTTTTAGTGTAAATTTTAGGATTTAAAGGTCATCTTAAAAGCGGAAATATACAGTATATATATATGTGTATATATATATATATAAAGAGTAAAGACCCCCTTCAGTCATGAATGACCATGGGATTGCACCTAGAAAGTTCCCCTCCAAGGCACAAGTCCAGGAAAGGTTGTTTATGAAAGATCAGCAGTCACTCATGCACACCAGCTGCCCCTCTCCATGCCAGCAATGTTATCTAAGGAAAAAAGCAAAGGCTGATACAGCTTGGCACCAATGACATCAAAAGTCATTTCTACAGTGAACTGGGAAAATATGAAATAAAGTGTCTTGCTCAAGAACACAGCACACAGCCCGGTCTGGGAATTGAACTCACTACCTCATGAATGTGAGCTTGGTATCATGCAAATTCATATATATATATATATATATATATATATATATATATAGATAGAGAGAGAGAGAGAGAGAGAGAGAGAGAGAGAGAGAGAGAGAGAGAGAGAGAGAGAGAGAGAGAGAGAGAGAGAGAGAGAGGGAGAGTTATTATAATACTTTTAGATAAAAAGTTATTTTCTTGATCTTCATATTTCATTATATAGTGAAGACTTATCTTGAATTGTGTTTAACTGTACGTTGAAATAGGCACCTGCATGATTTCCTTGGTGTACTAAAACTTTGCATAGTCAATTATTACATAACAATTGTTATTGGACAACACCACTTCTCAGCGTTTAAGTTCACTTAGAGTAAGGTTGGATCAAATACTTAAAAGCAACTCCTATATAATCTAGCTTCTGATTGCATATCCCAATACATTACCAGTTATTTTCTATTCTGATATTGATAAATACCAAAGAAATATCTTTGTCACAGTTCTTCCTCTGAAATTTGTATCTAATGTTTTAGTAAAATGCAAATAGTAAATTAAAAATGTGCATTAACCAGAGAAAAGAAAACCTTTCAAATATTTTATTAAACATTGTAGCATATCAAGAAAAAGCAAAAGTATAGTTTACCAGAACACTTCAACATCAGGTATACCAATAGCTCTGCATTCAAACCTAACAGAAGCACCTTCTTTGACAAACAGATTTGGAAGACGTTTTGAAAATGATGGTGGTAAATCATAAATGGATTTTCTGGTCTCTCTGGAACAAAAGAAATATCAAGGGCATTATTCACTGATTTCCTTCAGTTATTTATAAACATCAATTTATTTTACTGTTTGCTTCTTAATACAGAAAAAAGATAGCAAGAAGTTTAGATAAGAAAAAGTTGTCATAAACATAGATATCTTGTTACATTACTCTGAAAGCATAACCTCGTTTAAGAATATCATCCAAATCAGTAATAAGATATGCAACATATATCAATGATATATAGTTGATATATCACAATTATATATTTAATAAACAATAATAATAGTTTCAAATTTTGGCACAGGGCAGTTTTTGATGGAAGAGGGAAGTTGACTACATTGACTCCTGATCTCAAGAAGATGAAAGGCAAAGTTGACCTTGATGGAATTTGAACTCAGAATGTAGAGATGGAAAAAATGAACAACACACATAGAAAAAGATGATGCAACCAATTCTGTCTTTTAATTTGCCTGCAGTTATTACTCTTGAGCTGTATGTGCAACTATGTATGTTTTTTGCTCAGGAGCTCAGGTGAAGGGTAGAGTTAGACCCAGGGGTTCCAGGTCTGATGGGGTTAACATCCATAATATCTATATAAAAAAGGGAGACAAATTGTTGTGCTCTAACATAGAATAGCATTCGGTACATTGCCAGGAAAATGCTGGCCAACACTTGAGTCACAGTATAGCTTCCTTAGAGACTAAAGTACTGTCAGCATGGTATTCATTATAAAGTGGCTTCAGAATAATTGCAGGGATCAACATCAGAACCTGTTCATTGCATTTTGACTCTATCAGCAAGGTATTTATGTAGGATATTCCCAAAAAGTTTGGTTGCTTTCCTAAAATTTTGAATCTCCTCCACTATTCCTACATAGGGATGGTGACTTGAGTTGTTGGATAGTAGAAATCCCACCTGTCAGTCTAATAACAAGATTTAGACAAAGCAGTATGTTTGCCCCTGCACTGTTGAATGTGTGAGCATATTGTAATGCAGAAGGATGGGAAGAGAAGCAAGATACTATCAACTTCAAATTCAACAGAACCTTCACAATGTCAGAAATCTGCAGGCTGCTACCAACAGCTTCTGATGTGTGAGTGTGAGTGTGTGCGTGTGTGTGTATGTGTGTGTGTGTGTAGTGAGCTGGGAGGTTTGTGTGTTGGTTCAATTTATAAAGAATTTCACTTACTTGAGTGGGGATACATCATCTTTTACTGTTAGTTTGGCTGAGGATGTTAATTCTCCTTTCGGATTTGAAGCTTTACATGTATATTCTCCCTCATCATCAGGGTGAACATCATAGACAAATAGGGAATGTTTCTTGCCATCCGATTCAATTTTGTAATGATCAGAACTCTGAAAAATTATATATATTTTGATATTAATTTTTAATGTAGACATAAGGCTGTACAATTCTGAGGAGAGAGTTTTAGTCATCATTGAAATCAGAACATAAAGGGACTTAATGTATAGTTTTGATATAAAGGAAATAAATGCATAACAAATTGTTATGTTTTATTCATTATTTGCTTTGATTTATTTTATTTATTTATGTATTTATTTATTTGTTTATATATTTATTTTAAGAAAAATATTTCTGTAAATACTAAATATTTTGTTCTAACCTTAATCTCTTTTCCCTTGAAGTACCATTTAATTTCTGGCTGTGGATCTCCGAGAGTTGTGCATTCAAAACAGACATTACGACCTTTATGTACTCTAGCGTCATCCAGTTTGCGAATGAATTTTGGTTCTCTCTCATAGATATCATGAGGTTTCTCAGATTTTACAGTTATTCTTGCACTGCATATTGCTTCTCCAAGGGGATTACTAATGCGGCAGGTATATACACCAGTATCTGCTAGAGACAGTTTATTCAATTTTAAGGAACAATTGTCTCCATCTCTAGTAACAACAAAATCTTCTGTTGGACCAATTTCATAGTCATTAACTAACCACATTACAAATGGATCAGGATATCCTGTAATTTTGCACTTTAGTTCAGTCATTGTTCCTTCCATTGTAGATTTGTCATCAAATCTTTCAATGAATCTTGGAGCTTTTTGTTCTTTGGTACGATCAACTGTTTCAACAGCTAAAATAAGAAAATATCCAGGTTATACATATAATGGGGAAATTTTATTCAAAATGTCACAAATACACTAGAAAATATAATTAAGATTTATGACTTTTTCTAAAACTTCTGCATCAAACAATATACATAAAATTTATCTCTTAAAAAATATACATGCAGCAACACATATCTAAAGATTTGTTTTTCCTTGTTTTAAAATGGTGTTTTGACTGCATTAAGCAGATAGATATTAAAATCTTTTGAGTAAATTAATTATATTATATTTAATTTAAGATAAATTAAATATAACAGAAAATCCCATTGAGTAAATTTTCTATTCCATGTATTGGATTTATAAATTTAGACAACCTAAATATTTTAGATAAGAGCTTCTTACATCATATGAAATAATTCCAATTTGGAAATGATTTCTATATGTAAATTTCTCTTTAACAACTGTTAATGAATAAATGGAATAATACAACTTCAGGTTGTAGAGTGCATTAATTTTCTCCATGATACAAAGAAAATGTGTGTGTTTATAACACCAAATAGTACAGACTAGAGTTGTTCCTATTGCTTCTTCAGGCTTATAAATCAGTGTAAGCTTTCCAAACACTTTTTGATTATATAATGGTGAGATTTACTTGCACATGGTACTTATTTATAGATAAATGATCTGAATCAGTTATTGTTACATCTGTCAATATTGCTGGTAAGCAATATAAACTCCAAACATTTAAGTCAGCTGTTAACTCCAACACTGACCTACCATTTCATACACACTTATGCCCACACCATCACACACTGATATGATGTGATATATATTAATTATTTTTACAAGGAAAAGTTTTGACAGTAACTTTCAAACTCTTTCTTTAAAAATAAAATTGATATGAAAAGTATTGAGTGATCTTTCAATTAAATAATTCAATGACTGACTTTTTATGTATAATTATACATAAAAGTAAGCATTTTATATGTATGTATGTATGTATGTATGTATATTTTTATTAATCATCATCAGTGTTGCTTAATGTCTGCTTTCCATGTTGGCATGGGCTGGAGAGTTTGACAGAGAACTGGGGAGCTGGGAGGCTGCATCAGGTTCTGATCTGATTTGGCAGCCCTTCCTAACATCAACTACTCTGAGAGTGTAGTGGGTACTTTTACATCCCACTGGTATGGGAGCCAGTCAGGGGGCACTGGCATCAACTACACTCAAATGGTGCTTTTTAGATGCCACCAGCATGGGTGCTAGTCAGGCAACACTGACATTGGCCATGCTCAAATGGTGTTTTTTACATGCCACTGCCACAAGTGCCAGTCAGGCGGCACTGACATCAGCTATGACTACAATTTCCTCAGTTCAACAGATCTTCAGAAGCATGGCATATTATCCAACAATTGAAGGGTACTTTTAAACAGGCTTGTTATGTGACACTGACATTGGTTACAACTACGATTTCACTTAGCTTGCCAGGTCTTCTGAAGCATGGCATATTCCCAAAGGTCTCAGTCGCTTGTCATTGTCTCTATGAGGCTCATACACACACACACACACACACACACACACACACACACACACACATACACACACACACACACACACATATATATATATACATGTGAAAAAATGAAAATGACCTAAGACAAATAACTGAAAGTGCTCAGTGGCATATATTTGAACAACAAAGGTGAATAGAGGTATTTTAAATACCATACAAGGTGAATTCTCGATTTATTGAAATTATCACAACTTTCAGAGAAGATAAAACAATCACTTGGTTATAATTAGGAACAACTCTAAAAGAGCAGGAGGAATAATCCTATAAATCAAGACTTCTCCAAAATTAATATTCCATTAAAGAAAAGACAGTCTGATTGTCTAGAGACAAGAGGATAGCTGTGGACATGTTACCGCTTCAGCAGGCATCACCAATATTGCAGTTACTCTACATTTTTCAGCAGAATGAGACACTTAAACATATACAAAAAATGAGTAGAATACATTTATGGCCTAGGCAACTTGCATAAATGTAATGAAAATGAACTAAAAGATATAACTCAGAGTCACCTGGAACAAGCATTTATCTGCACTCTAAAAGTAGCAAATGAATTTGCCAGCCAATTTGTCTGGCAAAACAAATATTTGTTGTGAACCAATGAGAAACAGCATTAAATGATAAAAGGTAAAATTAAAGAAAATTAAACAGAAACAATGACGTATTTAAGGGGACGTAATTCCCATATTTTATTAGCTGAGTTAACTCCCTTGTATTTCTTTTTCGCACGTAAAATTGTTTCGAATATATATAAAATGTTCTTCATTGGTCAAGTTAATTGTATAAGGAGTTCTTTACAAGTTATAAGTTTGTGATTGTGTGTATATATAGGAAATGGATAAATTTTTATTGTCATATGGTGTATATGAATGAATGTCATAAAATGTTACATTTATGATGGCATACCTAACTAGGATCTGATAGTGCCAAATTTGATCAAATAAGCATTATCAACAACATTTGAAGATGTATAATTTGTGTGTCCATGTAACATCAGAATAACTGTTAGTCAGTGGAGGGTGAAGTTTTTCTGTATGTAAGCATCTATTAAAGAAGTCACTTCGGTTATAGCTCTACAACATTATACAGTGGTGGCATTTTCATATCTCATTTGTATACATATATTCTGGATCTTTTAAGAGAGTTCTTCACCTGATGCTCTCCTAAATGAGCAACATGTGTATTCTTATCATTTCTCAAAGCCACTTGATTCGCCTTTTTCTCCTCATATCTGCTGCATCAGTCAAATCTCTATACTAAATCATTTCAAAAACCATTATTTCCAGAACTAAAGTCCACTGGAACTACCTCCAAACTTCAGTCTGGTCTATTGATTTCAGCCAACAGAAATTCGTGCTAAACATCAGTATATCAACCTCCTCATTCTAATGTCCACCTCAAAAAATATGAGTAACATCCAACAATGAAAAATAATATAATTCCACTACTACTGCTTTACTCATGAATAATTTATCACTAAAGTTCTCATGATCCTTTTTCATATTAGGAATAACTATTTGAAGTACTAAATCTCCAGTATACTGAAAATTGTATCATATGGATTAGGTTTTCATTTCAAAATAAACCTTTTAGCATATGGCTATTATCTGCATTAAAATACAAGGAGGGGCACACTTATTCACTAACATATTAAACAGTATTCAGGAAAAATCCATCAAGCTGATAGGTTTTTCTTTTTCTTTTTTATTATCATTACATCAGCTTACATCAAATCTAATGCATCAGCAACACCAACATCATGTATTAGTTATAGCATGTAGTACTTTTTGAGTCTCACACAAAACACTTTTTCTAAAATTAAATCCCTACCCACATTTATTTCATCATATATTATCACAGTTAAAACTAAACATCAATTACATAACATTCTGAATGATTTTGAAATAGAGATGAATATATTTTATTAAATAAACATTAATTGTTCCTATATTTCACAAACAAATTTCCCTTTTTGTTTTTACATTTATAAGCAATACTTTTCTGGTTTTGGATTAACAAAATACAAAAGATATATGCACAAAAAAAAAATGGAATGATAACTGAAAGCATCTGTATAAATTATTTTCAATTGTTTACACAGGAGAAAGCATATAATACTCCCTAATCAATAAATAATTCTAAATTTTTAAAGATTCTAATTTATTACTTACGGATCACATTTAAATATGCTTCAGTGTAAGCTTCGCCAAATTCATTTTTAGCCCAGCATATATATCGTCCTTTGTCTTCAAGTTTTACAACAGGTATTATCAAAGAATAAATATTATCATTTATATTTTGTAACTGGATTCGCTCATCTGCTTCAATGACTTTTCCTTCTTTCATCCTGAAGAGTAAAATAACCCAATTATTTAAATTAAAGACAAATATTTATTTATTTAAATAAATGAGTATAGTTATAAGTAATATTAAACATTTAGCTTAGCTTAGGAAAAATACTTCTAGATTATAGTTTAAACAGAAAAAAAAAAATAAAATTTTTGTTATAGCTGCATACACTTTTTGGTGACATTGTATTTACTGTCTTATCATTACCATCATCATTGTAATTATCATCAATTTCATCATTGTTTTAATGTTTAAATTTTCTGATTGCCAGTCTGAATATCGATATCACTTCTTTATGTCTTTTGGCCTCAAATTTAAGACCTGACCTTAATACTTGATCTTGTTTCCTTTCTTCCCATAAGTACCTTCTGCTGTCAGTATACAGCACTTTTCCATTCAATATCCATCAGTCACTTGCATCACATATCAGCATAAGTACAGTCAGTTCTCCTGCATTTATCAGCTGATATTTTTTATACTAAACTACTCCTTAGCATAATTGGGCACCAACCACCATGTACATTACCATTGAAATAACCATGGAATATTCACTGAATGATGATTACCTCATTTCTGCCCAGTTTTCATTGTATTCCACATTCAATATCCAACTTCCAATACCATACAGCATCACACTTTTTGAACATTTCTATGAATGACTCTTTAATTATTATCCATCCCTTTAATCTAGTTACAATATTATCACTATTAATAGTTTAAACATTAATTAGAAGAGGTAAGTAACATAAATATCAATTACTTCTGGTGAGCTAGCTGAACAGTTCACAGGTATCTAAAAGTGTCTATGTCACACATTAATGTTATATTGATAGGTAAGGGAAAATATTAATACAAACCATGTAACTATTGGATCTGGTGTAGCCACAACACGGCATTCAAACTTGGCTACTTTGCCCTCTTCAACCAAGCAATCGTCCATTTTTAGAATATACTGAGGTTGTTCTCCTTGTACTATAATGCCTTCATCTTCAGATGGTACTGCTGCTTCTGGTACTTTTTCCTCTGGTTTTTTAATCTCAGCAGCAACCTCTGGTGCTGCAACTTCTGGCTTTTTGATTACAGCAGCGACCTCTGGTACTGCTACTTCTGGTTTCTTAATCTCAGCAGCGACCTCTGGTACTGCTACTTCTGGTTTCTTAATCTCAGCAGCGACCTCTGGTACTGCTACTTCTGGTTTCTTAATCTCAGCAGCGACCTCTGGTACTGCTACTTCTGGTTTCTTAATCTCAGCAGCAACCTCTGGTACTGCAACTTCTGGCTTTTTGATCACAGCAGCGACTTCTGGTACTGCTACCTCTGGCTTTTTAATCTCAGCAGCAACCTCTGGTACTGCTACCTCTGGCTTTTTAATCTCAACAGCGACTTCTGGTACTGCTACATCTGGCTTCTTAATCACAGCAGCAACTTCTGGTACTGCTACTTCTGGTTTCTTAATCTCAGCAGCGACCTCTGGTACTGCTACTTCTGGCTTTTTAATCTCAACAGCGACTTCTGGTACTGCTACATCTGGCTTTTTAATCTCAGCAGCAACTTCTGGTACTGCTACTTCTGGCTTCTTAATCTCAGCAGCGACCTCTGGTACTGCTACTTCTGGTTTCTTAATCTCAGCAGCGACCTCTGGTACTGCTACTTCTGGTTTCTTAATCTCAGCAGCGACCTCTGGTACTGCTACTTCTGGCTTCTTAATCTCAGCAGCGACCTCTGGTACTGCTACTTCTGGTTTCTTAATCTCAGCAGCGACCTCTGGTACTGCTACTTCTGGCTTCTTAATCTCAGCAGCGACCTCTGGTACTGCTACTTCTGGTTTCTTAATCTCAGCAGCGACCTCTGGTACTGCTACTTCTGGTTTCTTAATCTCAGCAGCGACCTCTGGTACTGCTACTTCTGGTTTCTTAATCTCAGCAGCGACCTCTGGCACTGCAACTTCTGGTATCTTACTATCAGTAGTATCTTCTGGTTTAGGTGATACTTTCTCTTCTGGGATTCCTAAGGAAAGTAATATTTTATCATATTTAGTTTTTAATTATATAAAAAAAAATTGAAATAATAACATACAATTTATTTTTTAAAATCATTATTTACACCATCTACAGCAAGATCTGAAATGAATATTTGCATATTTATTCTTAACACATAGGCAGATTTAGACACAAAAGAATTGGCAGAAACAAATTGAGGAGTAGTGGAGCCAGAAGCCTCTGCATGGACAGTATATACTCTCAAGCCAAAATGCTGATGTAGACCAAGCAACAACCCATCAGTGGCTGAGAAGCTCAGGACTGAAAGCAGAAACTGAAGGTTTCAGTATTGGTGGCACAAGATCAAAGCTTGCTTAGCAAAAACTACCAGGCTAACATTCTTCAAAATGGTTCTGACCCTAATGTCTAATCTGCAATACATTTGATGAAACAATGGACCATCTCATCTTGAGATGTCTTGTGCTGACACCAAATGAATACAAAAATTGCCACGATAGGGTAGGACAGTATTTACATTGGAAAATATGTAAACACTACGAAATCAGCACTCCTGCTTACTGCTATGAGCATCATCCTGAGCCAGTCGTTGATGGTAAAAATGTCACTGTCTTCTAAGATTTTCCAGTCAACATCGACAGAACAATCCAGGCTAATTGACTGGACATAGTCATTAAAGACACAAAAAAAAAAATACTTGCAGATTAATAGATGTAAGTGTTCCCACTGATAAAAATATATCTGTAAAGGAATTTGACAAATTAAGTAAATATAAGGACCTGAAAATTGAGATACAAAAGATGTGGCATCTTAAAGCAAGAATTGTTCTTGTTATTGTGGGTGCCCTAGGCATGATAAGAAAGAAATGTCAGAAACAGCCAGATAATATCCCTGGAGAACCATGTCTCAGAGAAATTCAAAAGATTGTGCTAACAAGTACTGCTCCACATCCTTAGAAAAACCCTATCAATTTAAATGAATATTTTGTATTACTTGAAGATATTTTGCTACTGCCCCTACCACTTCCTCTCCCCAAGCTTTCAGATATACTGTAACATTTGTTATCCTTCACTCACCCTAGGATGCTGGGTGTGTCTCAGTGAGTGATTGTAACAAACATACAGATTAAAAGTAAATAATAATAATAATAATAATAATAATAATGATATCATATTAAATGTTCTTACTTTCTAAGATAGTAACTTCAGCAGTGCATTCAATAGAGCCATTTACATTTGTTGCTTTTACTGTGTACATTCCAGCAACTAATTTTGATGTATCCTTGATTGAGAGTGTGTGAATTTCACCATTGTCAATAATTTTAACATTATCTGACTCTTTGAGGATGTTATCTTCATTAAACCATGTTACAGTTGGAGCAGGCATGCCAGTGACAACACAATCCAAAGTAACAGGAGATCCTTCTGTAAATGACAAAATTCCATCCATGCAATATAAATATTCCATGAAATTATTGAAATTAATATAGTAATACATACTAGTAAATTTTATAAAATTTTATTCATGATAATTTAAGTCATAGCTTACTGAGTTCTTCAGAAGTAAGCAAATTTTGAAAGTGAAAAAACAATCAATACAAATTTTATAATGCTTAAATGAAATCATGGGAAAATTAACTAGTGAGTAATAAAATATATATCTGTTTCATGTTTTTCAAAAGTGCTAGTATGTATAAGTAATAATATAAAAAAACGAAAGTGATTGGAATAAATTCCATATGCAAGTAATGATTCATACCAATATAAAATACTTCAAATTTCAGTAAGAGGCCATATATATCATAAAATTTTTCACATCAGTGATTCCAGACACCATAAAAGTAGCTCTTAGAATCCATTTTTCAAAACTAGCATGGCTATTTTCAATTTTTCTGAAACTTTCTGATTTATTTTATAACAAGTAGACTCTGAGCCTTATATAACTTAGATCACACATAACGCTTCTTAGAAACTGAACACATTATAATGTTTCCAACAATCGGAATACATCCCAGCTCTGTGTGTGTGGGGGGGGAGACAGAGAGAGAGAGGGGTGGGGAGACTGAAGAGTGTGGGATGAGTTCGGAAGTCACTGATGATGATGACTTCAGTGAGGTGAAGTGAGTTAGATGTCTTAACACTTTAGCATTTAAACCAACCATATCCAGCCAAAATATTCTACCTGGTTTATGTTCAAACCAGCCAGATTTGGCCTCTCACATAAACCCTATAGTGTCATTCTAAAAGTAAATAAGCACATCATTGAAATCTTAAAGCTACAAGATAATGTAAGGGTTAAATGCAAGAGGAAATATGGTTTAAGTGTTTCTGATAGTGGTTAGATGAGTTCAAAGAGTTGTAGAAGAAGCAGATCTATTTGGAGGAGTGAGTGAGAGAATCTTGGAGTTTAAGTAATTAGATGTCTTCTTGTCGATATTTAGGAGGGAGATAATGATGGTGCTAAACCGTACTGAAAATAATTAATAATTTGTTTATTCTTAATAAAAATTCATTTAGCTTAGCCTTATTTTTGTAACTGTTATTTAGGTTCTGGATTAGAGAAGATAGTATTTTAGATAAATATATAAAACATGAGTGAAAACATTTAAACTTCACCTTCAGCAACTGTTTTGCATATCTTCTTTTTAAAAGCTGGTTTTGCGGTTCCATCATCGAATTCAGTAGCTGTATGATAACTTAAAGTATCACTTTCATATGAATCCAATGAATAATAATCTATAAACAAAAGCAAAATCAAAATAAATATTGATTTAATTAAAGAATTTGAATTTAAATTAATTTTTTAAATGCTTTTATTTTAAAGAAATTATTTTCTGTAACAAGAAAAATAATGTAAGAAGTAAGAGTAACAGACACTCCTCTATAATTTTTTATTAAAAAAATAACTCTGCACTATAAATGTGGTGATAGAGCATCATTATTGTGGTCATTGCTGTCATCACCATTGTGGTTTTTGTGACATCCTTCTTATCATCTTCACCATTATCAATTTCAACACCATTACTACTATCAAAAGCACTTAGATTCATTATCAAAAATACTTTGATAAAACTGAAACAAATAAATACACTTTGTGAAACAAATAAATTTCCAGTTAATAATCAAATTGGCAAGAAAGAGTACATATTGTTATGATAAAAAGTAGATCCCCATAACAAAATGATTTTTCATGTTTTAAATTAAAAACAGTAAAATTTTTTTTCAGCAAAGAAATTTCTGATTTGTTTCACATTCATAATATACAAGCACACGGCTGTTAGTTGCATTGACATTTAAATTATTAAAATAAGTGCTTATTATAAGCATATTTAAAAAAAAAACATTTAAATCAATTAAGTTGATACCTGTGGCATCAGTTTTCCTGTCAGAATCAGATTCAAGTTGAGCTTCAGTTGGTTTTGGAGGTTCTGGGGATGGTTGTTTTTTCTTCGAAGCTTCTTCAAGAGCTTCAGCAAGTTTCTTCTTGTGTCTCAAGATTTCTTCTTGTTGTTCAAGAGTAATATCAGTTTCCTCAATGCCTACAATTATTGAATATATTTCAATTAAACAATAACTGTTAATCAATTCATATTTATAGAACTAATACAATAAATTAATTCAACTATGATATTTATAACATTTTCCTCAAGTGATTGTTTTCTACACATTGATTTAACAGTAAAAGAAGAATTTAGTGGAGGTGGCAAGGTAAGAGAAAGTTCAGAAGTTACAGTATTGGGAAAGATGTAAGCTATGGATACATAAGAGGTGCAGCAATATCAAGAGTAGGTTAAGAGGGAAAATAGTTTTCGTGTGTGGAAGGTGCACAGGTACACTTAACACTAAAAATGTACAAAAAATAGACTCCAGCAAATACCAGGAGGAAAAACTAGAAGTAACTGATAGCTTCCATTACCTAGGTGATCAAATTAGTAGTGGAAGTGGATTCTCCAAGAGTGTAGCAGCTAGAATAAGAATAGGCTGAGCAAAGTTCAGAGAGCTCTTACTTCTCCCTCAGAATGAAAAGCAGATTATAAGATGCTTGTGTGTGAACAGCCATGCTACTCAGCAGTGAAATATGGGCTGTGACCACTGAGGACATGTGTAGGCTTGAAAGAAATGAAGCTTGAAAGAAATGAAGCTTGAAAGAAATGAAGCTAGTATGCTTTGCTGGATGTAATAATGTCAGTACAACAAAGTGTAAGCATCTTGAGAGAAAAGTTGGGCATAAGAGGCATCAGATGTGGTGTGCAAGAGAGACAAATGCACTGGTATGGTCATGAAATCATATGGATGAGGACAGCTGTGTGAAGAAGTGCTGATCTCTAACTGTGGAGGGAACCTGTGGAAGAGGTAGACCCAGGAAGACATGGGATGAAGTGATGAAGCATGATATTCAAACGTTGGGCCTCATGGACGCAATGACAAGTAACCAAGACCTTTGGTGATATGCCATGCTTGAGAAGACCTGTCAAGCCAAGTGAAATCGCAGTCATGGCTGGTGCCAGTGACATGCAAAAAGCACCCTTCGAACATTGGACAATATGCTGTCAAACCAAGTGAAATCATAATTGCAGCCAATGCCAGAGTGACATATCTGGCACCTGTGCCAGCGGCACATAGAAAACACATTTTGAACTTAGGGCCTCATAGAAGCAGTGACAAGTGACCAAGACCTTTGCCAATATACTGTAATTGAGAAGACCTGTCAAGCCAAATGAGATCATAGTTGTGGCTGATACCAGTGTTTTGTAACTGGCACCCATGCCAGTGGCATGTAAAAAGCACCCACTACACTCTTGGAGTGGTTGGTATTAGGAAGGGTGTCCAGATGTAGAAACCATGCCAAATCAGATTAAAACTTGGTGCAGCTCCCCAGCATACCAGTTTTCTGTCAAATCATCCAACCCATGCCAGCTTTGAAAATGGACATTAAATGATGAAGATGATGATGACAGTGCTAAATATAAAAACAGAAAATTTCAGGAATATGAAATTTATCTTAATGCTTAGAACATGTCATTAAAATATACAAATGTTTATAAATAAGTAACTTTTAAAAAATGGTTTATGATCTTTTGATATTTTATAAAACAAAAGTCATCATATGACAATGATTTTGTCTGCATATTTCATTTTCCTATGACTTCTATATAGTAACATGGCTACAATTATTAGTTTCTGTACAAAAATGTTTATTACTTTCACTATATATGTGAGCTAATAATTAAAATATTTCACTCATTTGTACATAATCAGCTACTTTCTTTCCTGAATATATTTGAAGTTAGTGTTCTCTCAGGCTTTATATATATATATATATATATATATATATATATATATATATATATATATATCAGCAAGAAAGACTTGTAATAAAATTGTAATAAAATATTCTAAGTTATAGTATACCCATTTGTTTCAGAGCAGCTCTTATGTCTTTGATCCATCCTTGTTTTGCATAATTATTTTTAGCTTGAACAGTTAATTTTTCAGATGTTGCTTCTGCAAACCACAGTTCAAAACGTCTTTCATCTTCTATAAGCTCACTGATTTGTATATTTTGGAGCTGAAAAATAAATAAAAATGTTATTAAAATTATGGATACACCTTATTAAATCAGCACTCCATTATTTTGGGGAAATAGCTATAATTTCAGCATCTAGAAATATTGTAAAATGTTTTAATTTTGTCAGCCATTATAAAGAAATATAAATTGTTGCTAGTTTGCTATTGTCTAATATTACTGTAAGCAGTAGTTGGAAGAGGAGTATTTGTATTAGTTAGCTCAGATTGAGAAATAATAGAAGCATGAGAACACTCAGCTACGACTTACAAAAAATATACTTGAACAGTCGTTTTAGAAAGATATACGTGCACACAGTGTGCATGTGAGCATGTATGAGTATTCATGTGATATTTAATATACAATAATCTAATATTTCTGAGTAATAAAAATTTATTTAAAAAATGTTGTACCCTTCATACATATGTTACATTGGATAAAAGTAGAAACGAGTCATTTCAGGGAATTTTAGGTAATTCTATTCAGTGAATAGAATACTTTTTTAGTCTTGCAGTCTAAATAATATTTAGATAAATAAACATGTTGAAAATAAATCTAAAACAAGTATAAATGAAAATAAATTGAAAATGAGCTGAAATGTGCTCATATAACTATTATTTCGAATACATAATTTAATTCTTCTTTATGTATAAAAATACAATCGTATGCATTTATATAATCACAGTTTGTGCACATGTTGAAATATATTATGTACAGTTCTAAAAATACTTAAATATTACATTCTTTTTGAACAAGTTATTAATGCCATGTTATAAAATCTATTTTCTAAGACAAATATAGAAAAAATAGTTCTTACAAAACTTCATAAACAAAATGAAAGTACCAGTTAATTCAGTCAAATAGTTCATTAATAACTGCATGACGTCCACTACCAGCTTGTTTCAGTAGACACAAATGATCAAGAATCCAGAGCCAAGCATCTATTTTAAGAATTTCTGTAACTTAAATATGCCCACCCACCTAATGTTACATAGAAGGGGCTTAACTATCTCATCTCTTTTCATTTAGATTAGTATATTAAAGGAAGTAGCAAAACCAGACATCACCACTAAAGAAGCACAACATCACTGATATACAGTTATATCCATAAAAATACAACAAAAATTTTTCTAATCTTTCAGTATGTCTTAAATTTTCTAGAAGTGATATAAATATTTTACAACATGTTGTTCAATGTTTGCAGTTTAGCTTTTACTCATAAAAATCTATTGCTTCATTAAATTAATTTTAGCATTTTCCAGTGACTATATTAATTCAAAATTATAACCACATTGAGCATCTATTTATCTATCATTATAATTATTTATTTACCTTCACAAATTATACCGCTATTAACACAGACACTATTATTGCTATCACCAACAATACAATTAACAATGCAATATTCACTTCCAAATTCCAACTTATAATATTCATCATTATTACTACTTCATATAACATGAATATCAAATTATTCAAATTATCTCATGCTAGAAAAGAGACTTCATTCTTAATAACATTATCTTTAAAGCTGACATAGTTAGCTCTAAAATCTAACTGATAAAAGAAAATTTGATAACAGAACTACATTTAGTGCTTTGGAATTTAGTTAGATACTGTATTAGCTACTAAATATCTTAATAATTAATGGCTAATGGAATTTAGTACTGGCATGTGCTGTCTCTGGACAACAACTTAACTCTGCTTTGGAATCAAACTGATACATAGCATTTTGCTTTACCTTTTACTAGATAAATGGATAAAAATAGAATGGTAAATGGGGATCAAATTTATTCTTAGTTTCTAAAACTTTAAAATTAGTAAAAAATTACATTTGCATTTGAAAAGTTATAAATACATTAAAAAAAACAGTATATGGTACAAAATCTGTGACATTAAAAAGCTAAACTTCTGGACATATCGTCTTGTAAATGTTTGACATACATACATAAATTAATATACATTGTATGCTGAGAATGAAGGTCTCTCATTGTCAATGAAGGCATTCCCTAAAGTTTCTATTTTCATTGTAACCAATACATCAGGATTTCTTGCATGAGCTATCATAATAGAACATATAATACATTAATACAACACCATAGCAGTCCTCCAACCTTAGGTCCATTTGATAATTCTATTTCTCAGACCTTATCTTATATTTATGATGTAATAGAAAGATGCATCTTTAATCTAATAAAAAATGTGTTGGCATCAGATTAAACAGGTTTGTATATTTTTAATGCAATTTCATATTGAAAATTTATAAAAGCAGACTTCGTGTAAGTGGAAATTAATTACCAGCAAAAATACAATAAACAAGTATTTAAAATAGTGAATAAAAATACTTACATCTATCAAAGACTTAAAAGCAAAAGTTGGGGCATCTGTTATAGATTCTGGTTTTTTCTTTTTTGTTATCAATATTTTATCAGGAAACAAAAACATATGTCTGTCTTTTCCTTTGGTTTTAGAAACTTCTTTGTCCCATATTTGAACATCATCCTGAATTAGAAATTCATAATAATGATATTTATTTCATAAACATCTCACAGATGGAAAAAATATGAATAGTAAAATCAGGGAAAAAGTAACAATAATAAGATAGCAAAGAGAGTTTCATTTAGAATTTCATATCATTCAATTCTCTCATTCATTACCAAAATTTATATCATCATACAACATCCACTTTCCATGCTGGCATGGGTTAGACAGTTTGACTGGAACTGGTAAGTCGGGGGGCTGCATCAGATCCCAGTCTGATTTGGCATGGTTTTTATGGCTGGATGCCCTTCCAAGAGTGTAATGGGTAATTTTATGTGCCACTGGCATGGGTGCCATTTACATGACACTGGCAATGGTCACAACTACGATTTCACAGGTGCCATTTACATGACACAGGTAGGACACCATTTACATGACATCAGCAACAACCATGACTAAGATTTCATAGGTGCCATTTACATGACACTGGCAACAGCCATGACTCAGCAACATAAAGTTAATTAGACATTTTGAAATTCTTACATGTCTCAGTACTTCTCCAAAGCTATATATATCTCCTGGAAATTCTTCAACATTTGCCAGCAAACGAAGATGCTCAACTCTTTTGATTATTTTCATAAGCATTTCAATAGCCTTTTCAAGATCTTTCACACCATCTCCAGCAGTTACAGTATAACGTAAGCAATCCTAAATGAAAGAGACAGTTGAACATTTTAATAATATCAAAATCATAATGTATTTTCAAATTTATAACATATTTATGAAACGATTGGGCATAGTATTTCAGAAAAGTTGTACATGATATGCTTAAAAATCACAAATAAAATGATAATATCAAAAAGTAAATCATTAAATGCATTGCCAAAGCACTAATACTTTTGTTATAAAGAAGTATTAGTACTTTAGAGCGTCAAAGACGTAATATATTTGTGATACTCATGAATGTCTACTATCTATTACATGTTCTATGTTTAAGGCTCTAATATCAAAAGAGAATGCTTAAGGCCAAAACAGTAGAATTTCAAGTACTATTTTTAATCCCAAAGTTATAAGATGATAATTTACAATCCATTTTATACATTTCCCCCATTGTAAAGCTTTTGATTTTAAGAGTATACAACCATCACTGGCATAATATATACTCATATTAATATCATCCCACTAAAGATAGTTCTTAAAGAACTTCTTAAAGAAACTTTATTCAAATAAATTGTTTGAGGTTCAGTATTCAATTTGACAAAGACTAGTAGTATAATAATTAACAGAGAAACCAAACTATGGCTTTGATTATTTTTCACTAGTCTAAATTATTACCAGGATTTGCTGCAATATTTAATGTAGTTTTGTATGCTTTGGGAATGTGCAGTGCTTTGTTTGGCCTTGTGTTTTCTAAGACATCTAAAATATCCTTTGTGATATGTGTTAAACACATTGTAGGGCCATATTCTTAATGTTGTGTAATTTCTGAATCCTGAGGTTTAATTATGTTTTTATCTGCATCTTTTTAATCATCCTCAAGACTCCCTGTTATAAGGACTGTTTCTAGTTTCAATGGGATTGTTGTTGGTTTCTAAGGGGTTGTTTCTGTTTTTGAGTTGTTTTTCTTTTCTGATTATTATTTATCATCATGAGCTCAACTGTTTTATACACGATTCTGTAATACCATCATGTGCACAGTCTTCTACAGTTTCCTTAAAAAATGCCTGGCCCTGTGACTGCAAGAAATTGTGGAAGAGACAGAATTGGTAGGGCAAAGTATTTTGCAGACTCTAATCACATTCCTTTGCTATTAGGATAGATTTTGCCTTTAATTCAGCTTCCATAAAATAAGTACTATTAATACACAGGCTGATTTTATTATCTGTTTCTCTCTCCCACCCTCCAAAATTCCTAGTTTGGTACCAATGTAATAAATAAAGTCCTCATTAATATTACAATAACAAAACAAAACATTATGTTTATACATCATTATTCTTATATTAGTATCAAATGAACTGAATTATATATTTTTTTCCTTTTGAGTTATTGCATATATCATTGTAATTAAAATGATTTTAGTTAAATATAGGGAAAATAATTCTGATTTAATTATTAATGTTAGAGCTTTCAGTAATTACTATTGATTTTATACTTAATATGAATGCTTTTCAAAGAAATGATAAAATCAACTTACTTTAAGTATTTGTTCATAAATACTTAATCTTTTGAGTGGACAAGACAAATATTCAACAAGGGATTTATCAGAAATTGGACATGTCTATAAGCAAAATAAAGAAATACACATTTTATAATTTATATATTACTCAGACTTTTATTAAAAGAGAATTATAGTATTAAGAGTGTCAAATTCTATATTTTAAACATACAAGAAAAATAGTTAGATGTCTTAGAATTGTTTAATAGTTATAATCTATAGGGAGTCAAAAGTAAAGAATGTTATATTATTTGGCAAATGTGCTTCATACCAGTAAACAAATGAATGAAAATTAAGAGTTTTATAATTCTGAAATAAATATTAAAGAATGCAATTTGTATTAATAACAAAAATATATGTATACATATATTTCATATTAAAGTAAAATCATTCATGAACTTATACATTTTGATACAATCACTATTTGAGCAAATTTTCTGTTTACCCCTCTCAGGCAAGTGTTTAGCTCTATTGAGAGTTTCTTATTACTGAATTTGAAAAAAACTAAAAAAGACAATCATGTTTCATAGTGGAAGCATTATTTCTAATCCCTAACTGCAAGTATATAGTACCAAGATTTTCTATACAATCATCAATCATAATTTCATAGCTATTTATGATTTTAAAAACTACAATTATAACTGACTAATTTTCAACATTGTGAATAGTCTTAGTTATTTTTCACTTCAAAATTCAACTTGTTCTCAACGTTTATAAGTTGTGTTTCACATGCCCTCAATGTTTATAAGTTGTGTTTCTACTATACAGGTAACACTGTATATATATGACATGGTAGAAATTACATCAGCAGTTGATCCATGCAGATCATCTGATGAGAAAAATGTCTTTGTACAATACACAATTTTAAAACTTTTAAAATATCCCAGCAGTTGTACATTTTGGTCCTTTATTAAAAATATCTCTTCTGGTTTTCCTCCATACTTCTGTCAAAAATTCTCTACTCCTGCAGATAAAGCTTTCACACCACTGACCCATTTTGTTAGAACTCAATCTATATATACACATCAAATACTCTCCAAGAACTTTAAAGTGGGACTGTTAATAGTAAACAATTAAACTTAACATCACTTTGAACCTTCATGAACTTCTTCATTATATAGTAGTGGTCAGCTGCTTTTAAAAATTCAGTAAAAATAATGTTGGTATTTTCATGAAGACTAAGAGAATCTACTACTTTCTTTTATTACTTAGGAAGAAAGACAGCCATGCTTCATTTCGGAGTTTCCAAGACTGGTGAGTGGGGAGTGGAGTATTATCTTGAAACCAAAGATCTGTCTCAAATGTTTGCAGCAAAGTGAACTCCTCTAAAAGTATTTGAGGATATGTTGATGGTGCTAAAACAGTTAATGAATTATACATACTACCCAAGTAGGCTACATCAAGATTTAAATTTAGTGTGCAAAAAGATGGAATAAATACCATAGGGTACCCCATCCAATGCTACCAGTCTAAAGTGATAGACTGGTAGCATTGAAAAGAAGAATGAAAAGCAAATTGATCTCAATAGGATTTGAGCTTAGAATGCAGACAACTAGAATAAATACAAGGTACTTCATCTAATGCAAAAAATGCTTACTACCTAAAATTGAATTATACACCTCAGCCATTCACAATTCCCAAAATTACTGCACAATCTTCAATAATCTATCATAGTGATAGTATGTATCTAACATAACTGCATTACAATACCTGTTTTCTACATGCTAAAAAATATTTTAACCTTAAAATGTGATTGTCCTTTTTAAAAAGTTCTAATATGCTTTTTACCGTTTCCAGATCTCAGAAATTACACTTTGCTTTATATATAGATGCACAAACATTATAAATTACATCTTAGAAAAATTTCTGCACATAAAATGTAATTATATTCTACACTGCTAAAACCACTAACTCACTGCTGAGTTTTGTAATTTCTAAGAAATATCTGCTCTGAACTTGATTGTATTATTTCCCAAGTTAAATGTATTCAAAGTCTCTTCTACATTTTCCCTTCACCCTGCAATTTCCTTCTTTATATTTCATAATGACCATTATTAAATATTTTAGTATATTTTTCTTTCTCATAACAACATTCTTCTAGAACTGTCTTTCCACCAAGATCTTGGCTGTATCAATTAATATAAGCATTATTTACTGTCATGCAGTTATACCTACATTCAATTCTTGGAAGACATAAACAGATTTAAAGCACTAGGTATTAGCTCCAAGTTACAAATAAAAAAAAGATATAAAACAATGGAGATACCTTCAAATATTCTTTTGCTTCTTCTGTAGCTAAGAGAATTTCAGCCTCTGGGCGGTTATATAAAAATGGAATATACATTTGGAATTTCTCAGCCTATAAAGCATAAAAATTGAATAATATATTAGATAATCTTGAAGTACTGTAGTATTTAATACATAATATAATACCAAAATTTTGTTGGAATGTATTTGAAATAACACTGGGCATAAATTGTAAATTTGGAAATTATGTAATCTAAACTAAAATTCTTACATATTTGTTATTTTAACAATTCATAGTACAAATTTATTGAAATTAAAAATTATTGACAAATATAAATAAAAAATGATTTATTTTGTATTAAATCAAGCAAAAATAGTAAGCATATGAACAATTTGTCACTAATATATGCAGATTATTGTAGGAAGAAAATTACAAAACATTGCTAAGCTATAGTATAAAAAGAAGGAATAGTTTAATTTTTGTATTTTCAACCATAATATAAGAGGTACATATTTCTAAAACATAAAAAATTAATCAAAGTACATAAAAATATTATTATACTGGACAATGGTATTATTGCTTTAACGTGGCCTCACCCAACTACCTAGAAGCAGCAAATAATACACTAAAAGAAATAACGTCACAAGTTGCAAGATTTTTAATTTCTAAGATAATTATTATAAATCAATGAGAACAAGGAAAACATGTATCTAAATTAGTCTTAGCAAAAGAAAGAAAAAAGAAAGAGAGAGACAGACAGACAGACAGACAGACAAGGGGAGGGAGAGAAAGAGACAGACAGACAGACAGAGAAGAAAGAAAGAAAGAAAGAAAGAAAGAAAGAAAGAAAGAAAGAAAGAAAGAAAGAAACTCACCATTTTAAGAAAAGATCCACCAATTTTAGATGGGAAGCTGGCACATTCACAAAGTTCATTCATAAAGATACTGAAAAATATATCATGATTCCATAATATTAGATAATGTGAACTCTAACCAATTTTCAAAATATCATTACTCATCAAAAATTGTGAAATCAATATGGAAATAATAAAATATTTTTTTAGTATTATATCAAAACAACTAAGAGGCAATTTCTCAACTATACAGGACCAGGTCATTTCCTGTTGCTATGCTGCCAGTAAAATATTTTTTAATCATGCTCATACCTTCACCAAATTGTTCACTATTCTTTTTTAAAGTATGTTGCGTTGTCTATATGTTGAAAAACACAGAAACACACACACAACCCCCACCCCCAAAAAACTATATATATCATATGTATATATACATATAGTCTTTGTTTGAAGTGTGTTGCATTGTGTTGATAGACTTGCACTTAAAATTTCTGCAGTTTAAATCAAAACTTGTCAGTTAATATGGTGATAACACTACCTACCTACCTACCTACCTACCTACCTACCTACCTTCCTACATACCTATCTATCTCTCTATCTATTTATTTTTCACACACATTCTCTCTCTCTCTCATTTTTTTCTCCTCTAAAAATAACTTTTTCTCTTCCCTTTCTTTTAAAAATATATTGTGACGTATATTTTGATTCCTCTCCTTTTATAAATGTTGTGACAGATAGACAGAGAGAGATATACTTCTCTTTTATAATATAAGATGTAAGTACCTTGCATACAAAACTAGCCCTTACATTAGCACTAGATCAGAAATTCAGAGGGAAGAGATATAGCTAATTCAATTAGCACCAATATATGGCTGTTACTTATTTTATTAACCCTACTAGAATGGAAAACTCAAAGTTTATTTCAGCATGATTTGAACTCAGAGTATAAATGAACAAAACTAAATACTATAAGACGTCTTTGGCATTATAATTTCAGCCATTCTCCTACACTTCTTATGGGAGATGATATTAGTAGATGAAGTAAAAGAATTTGAAGACAAACATGCAAGGAGTTCTCTATCATCTGATTTTATAAGTTTATCTTGCTCAGTTCATTGAATATACTACTCTCGCTCTCTCTCTCTCTCTCTCTCTCTCTCTCTCTCTCTCTCTCTCACACACACACACACACACACACACACACTCACACACATACACACACACACACACTGTGTAATTGGATAAGCTGGAGCCATAGTTTTAGAGAAGCTTACTTTGTACTCGACTCTTTCAAATCTTAACCTTACTGACAAACTACTTCAGTCTGAGATTTTAGTACTTTCAGAATTCTCTTTTACTGCACTAATGATCTTCAGTTTTGATCTGCTATCCATTCACAAAATCCTTTATTTTTATTTCATATAAATTACAATCATTTTCACAGATTAAATCAGAAATCATATATCAGTTTTAGTAACAGAATTAATAGTTTATAGAAAAATTAACCTTGTCTCCAAGGCTAATGGTTCCATATCATTATTTTATTTCATTTACTAAGATGCATATATCAACATAATCATCATTTTCATTATTAATTTAATATTAGAGTCTTTATCATCATCATCATCATTATCGTTGTTGTTGTCTTTGTAGTTATTGTTTTAGAATATGAAGTCATGGAATAGAAAATAAGGCAGATTGTTAGACTAAAGGTTTTGTGCATTTACCTACACTTCTTAACCCTTTAAGATCAGATATAAATAGCATGACTTTTTATGTGAGATGCAAAAAAGATGAAAAAATACAAGATAATAATCAATCAAATAGCTCATAATGCAAATATGGCTTATATACCACACCTGTCTTCTTCACAATTTAGCACCTTGTCAATAAGCCACACCTATCTTCAGCAGAAGAAAGCATGTTGTGTCAGTAAGCCACACCCAACCTTAAAGGGTTAATGTTGTGAATTCAAATTACATTGGGGTCAATTTTAATTTTCATCAATCAAGGATCAATAATTTAAGAACTATTACTATACAGGGGCTGATTTACTTCACTATATCTATCTTTCCCACAAATCATAAACTTCTACAAATGTGAAAAATCATTATTTAAAGATATAACTACATTACAATATCTTCCAAAATCTATATTTTTCATAATACTTACTTTTTATGGAAATCATAAATATCTTTGATGTTACCAAATATTATATCTTTATTATCTTTGAGACATGCAGGTACATCTGGTTTATCCATTTGATTATAAAATGTTTCCATCAGTGTTTCTAATTCATGGAGATACTCTCGTTCTGTTTCCAGGATGTCAGTCAGAGCATATCTGTTAATCATTAAAAACAAAAATTATAAAATGATTTTCAAGATAACAATAATGCTATGAATGAAAAAAAAAATTAAAAACAAAACTAATCAGTGTTAAAACAAATTAATTCACATTCCAAAAGGCAACAGAAAATAAATATAAAGCTAATTAAAAAAAGGAAATAAAATGAATATACACATATATTATAAATTTAGCACCAGTTGTTCAATTATTAGCAGCTTTCAACTGAAGTGAGTTTTCATTACATCTAGCAAGAAAAGGAGACAATAAGTAACATAAGCTACTGTTATAACTATGAATACCATGAGGAGAAATATAGTTTAATAGGATACCCATTTATATATAAAAACTAAAATACAACTTCCTTCAACTTGTCAATTATTTGATTAATACAGAATTTTAATTATAACATTTGTACAGATTTCAAATCTAAAAATTAATTTCGCATGCTTTCTATGTGACAGAAACAAAAATATAAGGACAGATACAATTACAGATTTCAGGCTTTTTATTTGCAAAACATATATGAACACAACTTGAATTTAATTGTAAGAGTGCATTATCAAAGCATGCTAAAGTATACTGCCAATTTTCATTTATCAAACAAATTCCTTAAGCTGGAATTCAGTTAATAGTTTTCTAAGGATAATAAATAAGGGAATTATAGAATTTTTGAATTTAAGAAATAAATATTTCAGAAAAATCATTAAAAAATTTACTATCTTTCAGGGTACCATGCAAAAGTTAATTTTCATGTCTATTTCAGTTTTGTAAATGAATTCTAAAATAGTACAAATTATATTTTCAATAGCAAGTCATGTTTTAAAAGACTTTACTCCTAAAATATTTTAGTCAGAGTATTTACAATATGCATCAAGTTTCATTTTCCTTCCTTTTTAATAAATTGCTAGACTTAGTAAATGTTATATCATTTAAAAAGATAAAATACATTAAAAAGCCACTGCACAACCAATACCACTTGCTTCAGTTAAATGCTAATAAAGAGAAAATATATTTAAAAAAACACAGACAGACAGACAGACTGACAGACAAATGAGGAAGACAATGCAATTTATATAAGTTGTTCAAACATTTAACTCTTCAACAGCAACCACCGACTGAAATTACAAATGCAATAAGAAAAATAATCAGTTTCTTTTACAAGATAAATCTGATAAAATTAATATGATGAAATATTAATGAATTTGAAATATTTATGGTACAAAATCCATTTATTGGAAATATGTTTCTGGGTAGAAACTAAAAGGATGTACAAGAGAAACATCACTGACCATAAATGATTAGTCAGTGCTGACATATATATATATATATATATATATATATATATATACAGATATATACATATATATATATATATATATATATATATATATACACACATATATATATATATGTAAATATATATATTTATATCTATATGTGCATATATATATATATATAATATTTATTTATTCAGTATCATTCTATCATTCCATTTAATTTGAAGGAAGTTGAAATTTATTATTCTATGATAAAAATATCAAGTATGACTCCTTAGAAATTAATATAATTCCTAGATATTCTTGTAGTTTCAAAAGTTTTGAAGTAAGCATTACAGATCAGACAACAATTTGAAAAGTATGTATGAAATATTCTTTTGCAAAACACTTATAAGTAATTAAGGTTTTGTTACATATTTATAATATAAACTAAACTGAGAGTATGGTATTCACACATAAAAAAAAAAATTAGTCTCCTTTGAAAGAAAATGCAAAAGCTTTTAAGTCAGAGCAGCTCATGAAATTTTCCCTAATTTCTACACACTGCCATGCAGTATCTGCTGGTATTTCTGCTCTGGAATCAAAGTTTTACTCACGCCATCAGTTGGGGTCCAACTGTCAGAGACTGAGTCCTATCTAACTCGGTGAAAGGGCTACAAGAAATCAATAATACAGCCAGTTGGATCAGAAACAAAACACATTATTAGTCCTTAAAGTGGCCAATAAGAGAAATATTTTGGAAAATGTTTATTTTCAATGTTATTAGTTTTCATTTTCTTAAAATATATTTTTGTAACAGAAATTCTTTAAAAAAAAATGATTAAAAACATTTAAATTCACCAATGAATCTGGAAGAAAATAAATTATCATGGGAAATTTTAAAAGAGAATATAATAATTCATATATATATATATATATATATATATATATATATATATTAACCAGTTCAGTGCCATGTAGCGTTTTTAAAATAGTGTTTAAAATAGTGTTTCAGTATTGTTATTAGCAATATAAAAACTTAACTGTAAGTACAGTCAAAAATTCAAAAATTAGTGTAAATACACATAGTAATATATGAACTATATCTCAACATTGTTTTACCCCCTGTGTAACATTAACTTCTGTCAAAAAAGAAGGGAATTTAAGCTTGATATATTTCTTTAAAATGACAGTGAACTGGTTAGAACTCACTGGTAAATGCAAAGACAAATTTCAAAACTGAAAACAAATTAATTGAAAGTACTACTAATAATACTATGTACAAAATTTTGAAAATTTCAGTTTCTTTTTCTTTCAGATTTTAAGATAATCTGTCAAGAAATACAATATAAACAGTTAAATGCAATATATTAAACAGGATTTTCTAGATTAAAATTGATTTCACTACTTTTAAAATTGAAGTTTTTAAAAATATTTATTTGAAAAAAAAAATCAAGTTCATTGGCTATAAACAAAAATAAAATTAATGAAAGTTATGAATATCTCAAGTAAAAATAATAATTCTTATGTATTGCATCATTACATAGCAAAATTAATTTCAAAATTGCATATCTGTTCTAGACAGTAATTTTTAACTATTCATATCTTAAGCTTCTGCCAAACCATGTCACAGAGAATTCTTTTCCAATGCCTTCCTTGGAAAACAAAAAAATAGATGAACTATTTTCTAGCCCAAAGACATCCAGCTAAGAATAGATCATCTATGACCAATTAAAAATATTATTATTATTATTATTATTATATTGGCAGAATCATTAGAGTATCAGAAAATATGCCTTGCTGTATTTCTTCCTGCTATTTACATTCTGAGTTCAAATCTTACTGTTGTCAACTTTACCTTTCAGCACCCACTCAAGTACTAGGTTCAGTGGTATCAACTGTTAACTAATTCCAATCTCCTTAAAAATACTGGTACTAAATCAAAATCAGCTGTTGTAGCACTACCAAGGTACCACCTTTTCATTGTGCAGAGGTGGTATCATAGCCAACGAGGTAAATCCAAAACATAGTTATTGCTACTTGAAATTATTATTATTATTATTACATGTTGACATATGCAGATGGGCCTTTTTCTCAGTCTGTGAGTTTTGAATCTTTTACCAACTATATATATATTTAGATAATTTCCAACAGTAATCCTGCTACATGTCAAATGTCTACACATAGACTGGAGAGACGTTAGGTCAAGCATATTTAGTTCTAGATATATTTTCATGTTTTTGTTTACATCCAACTCAAGATGGTTACTTGTCAAAGAAATTCCTCTTAAAAATGTAAAAAACGTAAAAATGAACTTGACTACACTGAAAATAGAGGAAAAAAGAAATGGACCACAAAATTAAGAAATCGATTTGAACTATTTAAAGAATATTATTAACAAAATCAATGCACATTTTGTCAAACCAAGAAAGTGCTGTCTTTTAGAGTGGTGAGTGGTAGCACCAATGAATGTAACTGTAGAAACCAGAGCCAACAGATTACATGTAAATACTGCATGTGATTATTAAATCAGTAACAGCAGAAGGAAAAGGGAAGAAACAAAGGAAAGAAATAAAATAATTTAAAATTTTCAGTAAAACCTGTGCCATTTCCAAGACACTTGGTTTCACCTAAATGTTGCTGTTTGGTCCAAGTCAGTCCTGACAGAGTTGTCTAATGAGAAAAAATATTCCAGAAGTGATCATTCTAAATTTTTTTATGTGGAGGAAATCTAGGACCATATAGTCTAATGCATTTTTTCTCTGATGGTAAGGTATAAAATGAAGGAGATTTGGATGCTATTTCTTGTAGGTCAGCTGACTACTTAGAGGTTCTCACATTAAGTTGATATTTTTTGTGGTATAATTCAGTATTGAAAGTAGCTGCATTGTAGAAGTGATGTGTTGACTTACAAACCCAGTTCAATTTTTTCCAACAGCTGTATCTAAATATACTATCATTATAAAATTTCGATGCTTGAAATATGACTAAAAATTTGAATATATCTACATCTGTTGACACTCATAATTAAAGTCAGCAGAGAATAGTTCAAGTTAAAAATTATTGGCTTAGAACATCAGTGACTTATGATGGTTGTTGTATTGAGTGAGCTGCCGCACCCAATATCACCAAATTTCAAGCAGGGGTATAACAAAAGTTTTCCATTAAGATTCACAACTAAATTAATGAGTAAGGTTAATATTTATAATGAATTGGTCATTTTTGATGGGTGTGCAGTGCACATCTAGCACACATGAAATGTACGCCCATGTAGAATATGATCCAAAAATTTTTAAATAAAATTATTCATCTTTTGTAGTGTTATACTTAAACTTTCCAAAGGATGTGTGCTATAGTAGAAGTATTCATACTATGGACCCTTTTCACTAATTTCCAACATGGACACATCTAACTATTAAATTGGTATTGTTACTGAGATACTAAAGCATTCAGAAATGTAATGCATGCAACAATATAGAATTAAATATCCATTAAATAATTTTATAACAGAATTTTTTTGATATATATTCTACCATGTAGATATATTTTAAAATGGATGATGAAAACTCAAAAAAAATTTTTTATATAATTATAAAAGCAGAAACAAAAAACATTTTAAAATAAGAAGTATGGGGAAAAGTCAATTAAAAGCAACTTAAAAACATTTTATAAGCTTAGATACAAAAACTAGCAAGTAAAAACATAAAAGTTTCTAATACTGAATAACAAATGTACATTATGTAATGTAATCAGTCACAAATTAATATTCATAAGGAGAATATTCACACTAAAAATAAACAGCATAAATTATTAGAGAAGGCATATTTAAATATTTCACAAAATCCTTTTGTATGGGAAATCTTAGTAATATATTATCATCATCATTGTTTTAACATCTGCTTTTCCATGCCTTCATGAGTTGGACAAAATTTATTAGGGCAGATTTCTATAATTCTTCTTATAGTTAGCCTTAACCTACTTCCAAGCAAGGCAATATTTCTCCGTTGCCAGATATGTGGTGTCAAGACAAGGAGACACAAGCATACAGACACACATTCACTAGCAAAGAGAATTTGAAATCAAATAAAAAATTTAGCATTATTTATATGAAAGAATTAGAGTGGAATAAACTTTGCTTTCACCCCCTCACTCCACCCAAATAAGAATAGTTTAAGTATGTATTTATAACTTTCAAGTTAAAAGCCATTTAAGTAGGAAAAGGAAAAAACATAGCTTGAAAAAAGAAACTCAAAGATGTCTCATTAACACTCATTTTCTACAGAAGGAAATTATTGAAAACTTCAAATAAGAGAAAGAACGCAGTGGACAGCTTTGCATTCCTAAAGGATGGCATACTATGAAACGCTGTCATAGGTACAGAAGTCCACATGGGCAATGAGCATCAAAGAGTAAATAGTGTGGTAGTTAAGACTTTGACACTTTAGGAGCTTGCCTAGTAAGCAGGAACAAAACTAGTTATAGTAGGTTATATCCTAGACGTTTGGCAGAATGTTGAATAATAGGTATAATTAGCCAACAAGAAAATATATACTGGTAGCCAGTGTTCATGCAGCATACATGATTAGCATAAATCGTTTTTAATCATGAAATGACAACATCATTGAGAAGTGTGCCTCACATGATATTATTCACTTGTCTTCAGAGATAATTAAATGGAAATGATAGAGTGTTAAAACAATATTACAAAATCAGAAAAGTACTTTCAATAGAACAGAGTTATCAAATATATAAACTGAATAAATGACTTACAGAATAAGTTACAGGATAATGAGGAATCTCATTTATTTAGCTAATCAGGTTACTTAGCTAAGCACAGAAAACAGCTGTCATCAACAGTCACAATCGTGGAGATAAACTGGTATAATAAACTCAGTTTAATAGATCACATTATAAAGCTGACTGAATAATTGTAGAATTAAAAAGTGATGGACTGGAATAGATGTAGTTTGTGTCTATGACACAGCAGAGAACCACAGAAATTTATTTCTGATGTGACAAACATAAAGTTAGTTGACATCGAGAATTCGTCCTCTGAATTGAGAATGATTTAACCAAATTCTCAGTTTATGAAAAATTTAGTTCTAATTTCTCTTGTTTGTTATCTAGATAACTATTGCCCATCTTTTAGAAAGTTAACAGACAGGTTACTGGCAGAACATGTCAGGAAAGTTTTCATAATAGCAATAATATATAAATGACTTTTGACATATGTTGGCCATGCAAATTTTAATATTAAAGAGCACCAGGCAGGGTCAATAATTAAGAGATACTAAAGGCATGATAGCAAAAAAATAAACATGTGAAATCATCCCAAGTTTTGAAAATAAGTGATGAATAGTGAAACAAAAATTTTGAAAATTGCTGTACATCTTTTTAATGGTACTATAACAAATAAGATCAAATTCCACCAAGGTTGACCTTGCCTTTCATACTTTTAGGGGTTGATAAAGTAAGTACCAGTTAAGCAAAAGGGTCGATATAATCAACTAGTATTCCTTTCCAGCTTACTGACCTTGTGCCAAAATTTAAAACCAATATAACAAATAAGATCTAATAAATTTTTAAAATAACTCAGTGGTACACTGACTGAAAAAGTGTATATGCAGAGAATATATCTTCATTGAGAGAATCCAAGAATTCAGGGATTCTCTACAGAAATGAAACCAATCAAACTCTGTGATTAATGTTATCCCCTCCATTGTCACCTTCCAACTCCATTCACTCTGTCTCTTTCATCATCATTGTTTCTCTCTCTCTCTCTTCCTTCACCCTCTTATCCTGGTTCTTCTGTTACCACTCCCTATCTTTTATTTACCTCCTCCTTTATTTATTTACTTTAAAGAATAAAGTCAATGTTCAACTTTAGTGTTGTGGGATATAAAGCAATCTCACTAGTGCCAGTACTACAACAAATGCACCCTGTTAAACTCTGTGAAATGGTTAGAGGACGATCAAAGATAAATGCAGAGTTGAAAGACTCTTTAACCCTTTAGCATTTAACCAGCTGTATCAGGTGCAAAAGCTGTTTTATACTCAAACCAGCTTGATCAGGCCTTTCACACTTACCCTACAATGTCATTGTAAAAATAAACAATCACATCAATGAAATCTCAAAGCTACAGGATAAAGTATGAGTAACACAAAACAATGTAAATAAATAAGCAATGCATTTGACAGAATAATCTGAATGCTAAAGGATTAATCTTGCCAGAACTATGATAATTTTTCTATTGTTCGTGCTATGCTAAAATGCACTTAGTACATGCAGTTCAGGTGTTGATTTTATGAAGAGTATCCTACTGTAAAAGCTTTGCTAAAAATGAAGTGTACAAGAGAGACATGGTCTTTTGACTACTCTAGGAGGGGAATAATTCAAAATAAGAACTGACTTGAACCAAGACAATCCAACCAACCCATACAAGCATGTAAATAGATGTAAAATGATGACATATATGTAAAAACAATGAGCTAGGGGAAATAACTCAGAGTGGCCACTGGCATATATGTGAAGAACAAAAATGAATAACAGTATATTAAATAACAAATATGATAAATTCTTGATTTACTGAAATTATCTCCACTTCCAGAGAGAGTAGATCCACTCCTTAGTGTCAGGAAGAGATAATTCCAAGAGTCAAGAAGTCCCCAACATTTAAATTTATGTCTATTAGTGTATATAGCTATGAAATACAGCTCTGAAAAATGATAGAAATATATCAAATATAGGGCCGAGTTAAATTGTTATGAAAAAAATATGTGTAACTCCTACCAAATGTGTTGAGTATCACTTTTATGATTTATCCACTTACTCATATATACATATATATATATAAAGCATGCATAAATATACATATATATATACATATATAATTTCATATATATTCACATATATGTATATACATATGTATATATATATATATATATATATATATATATATTAATTCTCTAAATGAAGTATTAACAGTAACTGCACGATAAAGTGTAGTATATTGCCACTTAAGTGTGGCTGACCCCTAGGGGTGGATGTTACTGTTGCTTTTAGCCCCAGGAGGACATCTCCTCCAGCTGGCTTATCGACACACGACTGTGTCCTGTTTGCCAAGGGAAGTTATCCCTCTCACCACGATCTGCAGCACGAACGGATCCGGATTTCAGGGTTATTTCCCTTCGTCGGCGTTCGATTGCTACTGACCTTGGTGAGAGAGACAAAAACCTGGCAATCTTATATCTACTTTTCCAGTGAAATTCTTCACTGATATCGAAAAGGTGAAAAGAAGCAATGTTAATTCTCTAAATGAAGTATTAACAGTAACTGCACGATAAAGTGTAGTATATTGCCACTTAAGTGTGGCTGACCCCTAGGGGTGGATGTTACTGTTGCTTTTAGCCCCAGGAGGACATCTCCTCCAGCTGGATACATATACATATATATATATATATATATATATATACATATATATACATATATATATAGACATATATATATATATATACATATATATACATACATATATATATATATACATATATATACATATATATACATATATACATATATATACATATATATACATATATACATATATATACATATATATACATATATATATATATATATATATATATATATATATATATATATATATATATATATATATATATATAGATACATATATAGACATACATATACACACACATATATATGTATATGTATGTATATATTATATAAACATGTATACACACACTCATAAATATATTTATATTGTATATCACATAATGTCTAATATATCAGAAAATATTTGAAAATTCAAGAATTTTAAAGATATACTTACCTTCTCTTTAAACTAGCTTCTTGTTGTTTATTACTGATCTGAATAATTTCTTCCCGGAAAGCTTCTCTAGTGCTTTTCTTCACAAGAGATTTTATAGCAGGTTTTATTTCCAAATATGCCGGTGGTACCCATCCTTGTTTAGCAGGGGTACTTTTTGTTGGTTTTGTGCGAACAAGCCATTGTCCACAATTTTCCATGTCCAAAACTTCTACAAACTGACCTTCACTGAGTCGAATGCTGTCAGTACAATCTTCATCTGGCTTGTAATCCGCAAGGACGACATAGATAGGAAATCCCTTTAAATTGCAATGAAGAAAATTCAGCAGTTAAATATCATTGAAAACAAGTAGGCAAATATGGATTTAATATAATATAGAGTATCAACCAAAACTCATTCACATTATCATATTGGGTCATCCCATAAATAATGCAGTTTTTTTATACTTCTTTTATTTTTCAAATTTAATATAAACAAAGTTCTTTTTTATTCTAAAATATACTCTCCTTCATTTTCTACAATGCTCTTCCATCTATCTAGTAGACTTGCAAGACTCCTCTTCCAAAATTCACTTGTGCATGATGAAAAATACTCCTCCAGTACTACTCTGACCTCGTCTACAGAAATCATATTTTTCCTGTCCAAAAGATTTTGAAGATTGCGGAATAAACGATAATCAGATGGGGCAATGTTCAGCGTATATGGTGGGTGGGGCATCGTTTCCCACTCAAACTGCTCCAGCCTTTGGAATGTCATCCTCGATGTAAGTGGCTGAGCATTATCCTGATGAAAGAACACCTTTCAACTTAAAAACAAAGATGGTTGTTTTTCTTCTAGCACTGACTTAAGCTGCTCAAGCTGCTCACAGTAGATCTCCTTTGTTATCACTTAGTTTGTGTTTGAAAGTTTATAGTGGACTAAACCTTTCATATCCCACCAATCGGATAACAACACCTTACATGGGTGAAGACCTACTTTAGCCTGGGGTGCCAGTGTTTTTCCTTTTCCTACCCACAGTCTTTGGCACTTGACGTTTTTAAAGAGAACCCATTTCTCATCACTACTCACTACTTGGTCCAAAAAAGGTTCATTCATGAGATGTGACAGCAAAGAAGAGCACATATTCACTCTCTGTGCACGATTAGACTCAGAAAGTTTGTGAGGAACCCATTGACCCATTTTGCTGACTTTTCCAATGGCATGCAGATGTCGATGAATGGTTGAATGAACAAATCCAAGTATCTCTGCTAGTTGCTCAACAGTTAAGATGGGATTTTGTTTCAACAGGGTTTGCAGAACGTCTTTGTTGAGCTCTACAGATCTTCCAGGATGAGGCTTGTCTTCTAGGCTGTAGTTTCCAGCTCGGAATTTCTGGAACCACCGTTGACACTGGCTTACACTTATTGTCCAATCTCCATATATTGCATTAATATTCCTTGCACTTTTTCTTGCATTGTTGCCTTTATTGAACTCATAATGCAAAATATGCAGAATATGCTCCTCTGTCACTTCCATTATAGCTTTGAATAAATAACTGTTAAAATCGAACTACACTCTTCAGAACTTGCAGGAAGAATAAGCACAAGGTAAATTACAACCTGCTTTTATAGAAAGTTGATGCAGGTAGTTTATCCTGTCCCCCTCCGACTTTTACTTCATGCAATTGAAATAAAAACGCATTATTTACGGGATGACCCAATACTTAAATTTCAAATATAGTAACAGAAAAATTCATTTGAAGTCTTAGAATTACTCTAAATGTGTAAGACACTTAAATATATAAAACAAATGCTTTACTTCATGTAAAAAGCTGTCCTCTTCCTCTTCTGATGATAATGCTTCTTTGTCAGGAGACATTCTACCACTTGGTGACTTTGATTTATGGTCCCTTTTCAGAGAAATTGTGTCTGAAATTTAAATTTACTCCAATTTAGATATTAATCAATAAGATTATTTTACATGGTAACTACATAAAGTAAATAAGATTATTTTAATATTATGTATATTCAATTTCAAATTTTTCAAGAATACTGAATTCAAAGTAAATACTGAAGGGTTTCTGCTCATCTCACTTTCACATTATAAAGCAATATGCCATTTTAAAAGAAGTATATATTTGTATGAAACAAAATATTACAATTTAATGAACTCTTTAAACTTTTATGTATAATTATTGTTATACATATTTAAATATGCAGAAAGTATTTCAATGTATGCATTCGTTTTCTGCAAAACAATGTAACCAAAACAGTATTAGGGTATAATTTTAATTAATTAAAATTTTTTGGCTTATCATATCAGGTACGTTAGTACTCACTTTACTTTTATATATATATATTTTAGCACCATGCACTACTGGGATCCTCTACATACCCCAACAATCACCACTCTTTCTTTTTGGTTGTCATAATACAAAGTATTTATTGGAGTTAAATTATTTTCACTATACTGCCAAGGATCAGAAACACTCCCATTATTTTAAATGATTATATTCCAGAATCGAGTCCCCTGCTTTTTTTTACCAGAATTAATTATAATTGGCATAATGATTTAGACTCAACAAAAATTGAATTCATTTAGCATAAAGTTTTCAGCTTGAATTTCTAGTTTGGAATGTTTCCATTCGATTGGTTATTTTGATAATGATGCTACTTTTCACATCAAACTAATTCAAATATTACATACCTTCTTTTGTTTTATCCATCATTAGCATTTTTGAAGGAACACTGCATACCTGTTACAAAACAAAAAGGATTAGATAAAAGAGAAAAGTGAAATTAAATGATAGAACATAGTTTTGACTTTACTAATTCTGTAGTTATGGTAAACTTGAAACACATCTTCATAAATTTTATAATTATTCATAAACAAATATAAATACTCTTATTACATTATAATAACACATTTTAGTTTTGTGGAAGATTAAACAATTAAAAATCATTGAAGTATAAAAAAATATAGGTATTTTAATGTCTCAAAATAATTAGTACCTGATCCCTCCTTTCTAAACTTTGCACAACCCACATTTCAGTGTCTGTTGAATTAAGGACCATGACTTGAGCGTCTTTTTGTAGTGTCACATTAGTTTTAGTATCAGTAAAATCACACACAAGTGAATAGATTGGTACAGCATCCTACAAAACAATTGGAAAAAACAGCTTTAACAAAAATTAAGCTGGTTTTAATTGTCTTATAAAATTTTCAAAAATCATGAGGTGTGGATATATATATATATATATATATATATATATATATATATATATATATATATATATAGCATCAGTAATATATATAATATATTGTTGGATACCCTACACATATATATATATGTGTGTTTGTATATATAAATATGTACACATGCATGAACATACACACTAGTACACACACAGGCACACACACACACACACACACACACACACACATTCTTTTCCAATACTGAGTTTCATTTCTTTTTAGCTAGCTAGAATGGAAAAAACATTTAAATTTTCAACCATTATTAATATTGATAACTTTCTAAGTATGATGCTCTTTTGTGAAATTTTTTCTCTTCTTTTTGCACAAGTTTTTCTTTTAAAATCTTAACTATATTGTTAAAACCATTACTTTGATTATTTATCTCAATACAAATGATTTACCTTTGTATCAGAAACAAAGTCAGCTTGCTGTCCATCTGGCTTTTCTAGAGCTTAAGAAGAAGGGAAAGGAGGAATTAAGATTTTATGCCTAGCACTTTACACAAATAATTATGTCTAAGAGTAAAAAAACATATATGAAACTGTTAAAAGAAAAAGAAAAACAGTTAAAAGAACAAAACAGATAAAATAATATGTTCAAAAATTAAATCAGAGAACTTGAAGGAAGCGTTTCAGCAAGGGCTGAGCTCAGATGGCTAAAACAAATTTACAGAAGAACAAAACAACTTTTCAAATAGTAAATATATAATTCAGAATCAAAAAGTTATTACCATATTTTAACAATTTTTTTTTATCTACGAGTATATATGTGATGATTAAACTTCTCTACATTGTAGAGAGACATACACCAAACTCTTGTTTGCTTGATAATTTTCTTCTTTATCCCAGTTTTCAAAGATTTTCATAAAAAATGTCCTAACATCTTTTTAAAGAAGCCTAGCTCATTAATTAATGATATATGAACATATAAAATGTGAATAAACAGCGACATGGATTTGAAAAAGTTTCTGTTCTGAGATTAACTAGACAGCAGAGAACACGCATATAAATCTCCTTGGAAGCTGCTACCATTCAAAGCAAAATAACAAATAATAATAGGAGGCCTTTGCGACATAAATAGACTCATAAAGAATATAACGATACATAAAAAAAAAACTGTGCAGCAGTTGTCAGTTGTGAGAGTTGCTATAGAATACAGCCAGAGAGAAATAAAGTCACATCATAGAAAAACATTCTACATTGGTCATAAATATATATATATAAATTTTTGCTTTTTTACTTTATTTCATTCTTTTGGCATGGAAGCAAACTATTGCTCATTCCAGATGTATAAGTTTACATGATCCATCCAGTTTATATGTATGTGCATATATGATATATATACATAGATATTGTCATCACTGTCATCACTGCCACCACCATTATCTTTGTAACTTTTGTCATCATTGTTGCCTTTGTCATCATCATTTTTACTTTTACTTGTCCCTGCTGATATAAGCTGGATACAGCTTAAGACTTACTCAAGCTGTATTCTACAGCTGGATGTGCTTTCTGTCACCAACTCTTGTTTTTCAAGTTAGATGCTTTTTCATTATTCCATTGATCCTTGTACATTTAGAAACTAAGTTACAAGACATATTGTTTATGGAAAACAATTAAATGTTGCAGCTGTGTAAGTGTTATGAATAAGAACACACAAGGAGATAATCACTTACAAGCATCCACATACATTCATAATACATATGTACATATGAACATACACACTTATAATGGGCTTCCATGCAGGTTCCATCAAACAAATTTCACTTAAGAGGTATTGGCCAGCCCAGGGTTTTAGTAGAAGATATTTTTCCAAGGTTGCACAAAGTGGGATCAAACCTAATACCAAATGGGAGTGAAAAAAATCCTCTTAGCCACATTGCTATGTCTGTGTGACACACACACACACACATGCATACATATGTATGTACATTCATTGTATGCGAGTGTGTGTGTGTGCGTGTGCGTGTGTGTATATATATATGAGACAGTGTAAATGTTGATATTAACAAGCACAAAGATGACATATAAAAGTTAAATTACTGATTTACAACATCCTACCACAGTAGTAACTTATCAAGCTGTATCACCAAATGCCACTTCAGTCATAAACACTATGGAAGTGACTGATATAACCTCTAAGCTGGATAGGGGTACAGCCACACAATTGCAGTATTTGTGCTTTACACATCAAAATGTTTGACATTGTGATAAGCTACCAGAAATTTTGGTTGTTTGGCACAAGATTTCAATTTGAAATACTTTTGCTTGAAGTATCAAAAGCTCCATTCTGTGGTTGGAAAAAAATAGTGAACACATTGGATGTAACCCCCAGTTCTCCTGTCCAAACATTTTGAGCTTGTATACTCGGAATTACCTATAAGGAAATGTCTGAATAAATATTGATGTCTGCAAGAATTCAATAATTCTGAACTTTTGTTTTAATAATATCACAATAAGTAATTTATACATTTTTCTTTCAGATTCTGATTATATATATATATATATATATATATAAAGTGTAGTATATTGCCACTTAAGTGTGCTACACTTTATCGTGCAGTTACTGTTAATACTTCATTTAGAGAATTAACATTGCTTATATATATATATATATATATATATATATATATATGTATGAGTTAGACGTTGAGAAACCAACTAAGGGATGGTACCTTATTTGCCATATATATATAGATACATACATACATACATACACACACACACACACACCACATACACATGCACACACACGTTTATACATTTATATATGTATGTATATAATATATATATATACATATATATATATATATATATATATATATATATATACATGTATATACACATATATATTTGCATGCATAATCATAAATACATTTATATATGTATGTGTATATACATCTATATGCCTGTGTAGATAGATAGTAGACAGACAGACAGATAAACAGGGAAATTGACAGAGATCGACAGGTGGATATTAAGTCAGTTGAAGGAAGGCAACAGAGCCAAAATTTTACAGTAGCTCAACATTTCCCCATAAAAATTATACATGTCTGCAAGCATGTATACATGAAACCATTGTAAGATTTTGATAGAACAGAGAACTAGTTATATAGATAAGTATAAGCTCATTAATTCAATCAAAATATAAAAAAGAATATTACTCTACGTGGCTTAATAAACAAAGGGTTATAGAAACCAATGTAAATGCTATGGAAAGCATCTATATTTCTTGTCTGTTATCAATGGTTCTTAATTATTTACATTCTCATTTTAATTCTCTTGATTCACTTCCTTAAAAGTCTTATATTAACAATATGGTTTCCTAGGCTTTTATTTTCTAGACTACAGCTTATTTCTTTGAATTTTATAGGTCATGCTCATCATGTAACTATTCAAATGTTGCTTATTAATGAATAATGTTAAAAAAATGAATATTCTCCATCAACTTGAAAAGCAGATATTATGATTAAGAAATGACATAACAGTTGCATTTAGAATAGCGTTCTCAAATACCTTCAAATAATGGTTGTCAAATAAAAATTTTAAAAATTCAAAGCTCAAAACCTTGCTATTAAAGCAATTTTAAAAGTAAAAAATCTTTGAAAGCATAAAGAAAATGTGCACAAATTATCCATGCTACAAAAGTGTTAGACATTATGAAATATTTGTCAGAAAGTATTATTTAGGGACAAATTTTAGCCTAGTACTTAAAGCTACCATTTGAAAATAAAAATGCATTTTTCAAATTTCAGTCCATTGCAAAAATAGAAAGAAATTTTAAGCTTGCTAATTTAAATCACAAGGCTGCCAAAACTTATATATTTAAAGATGCTAACTATTAAGAATAATTTAACTGGATAAAAAAATTCACAACTCAATGAATAACTTCATTCTAAAATGTAGTACTGTAGCTCAGCTTTTAAACATCTCCATATTACTAACTTTCTTATTCAAAGAATCACATAGATGTTTAATGACTTTTTAGCATGACTAATTTTTCAATAAGTTTCTCATACAATGTACTTAAACAAACAAACATACAAACAAACATACAAACAAACAAACAAACATACAAACAAACAAACAAATGCCCGCACACGCACGCACACGCACACGTTACTAATCAACAAAGTTTTTTCCTAATATCGGAGTATGTAATTACATTTTGTTAAGAGTTAAATGTCTCTGAAAATAATTGATTCTCGAAGAATAATAAGTGAGATATTATAGGTGAGGCATCGTGGTTATTAAGTCTATCCTTATCAAACAATGCTTAAGCATACATCTAGTGTGAAGGTAAGTAATTGAATATGTGAGACATTGCATCCTTATATATGTGATATTTCAGTATTATTCCAGGGTCACTGAACTCTGCTATGCAGTGACTGGCTGTTTGATTTCAGATAAATTGTTATCAAGATTTGGTCTTTAATGATTGAAAACCTAGATGCTGGTTGCTATTGAGGAAGTAGAAGTAGATTTTGTTTGTGCATTAGCTTTAATTACCTAAACTTAATTAGGAGGTACTTGGCAATACAGCACATTTGAATTTGGCTCCTTATAATGTGGTTGTTTTAATTTGAGAGTGTATGTTGTTTGTATGTGTTCATATTGGATAAAAGTTATAATGTTTTTAGAATAGCATTGAAATATTATTCTGACAAGATTTTAAATTGTCAAAATATTTGTACTTGATCACAGATATTTTGTGGTTTGAAGCATGCAGAGAACATAACTCAAACTAAATCAGTGTTGAAATTGGAGTTGATTGTACTAATGAGAAATAAGATAGTACTGAGAGTTTGCAACTAAAGTATTTTCATAGATTTAAAAAGATAAATCGTTTCCACATGGTAGAATGTGGCAAGTACTAAACTGAGTGAAGTAAAACTTGCAAAGAAATAGATAGACTATATCTTACATTTAGTTACACAAATATAATGAAATAGGATAATATATGTGTAACATCATAAAAAAAGAAGGCTCTATTGAATAATGTTGTCCTAAATATTCAAAAACTACAAGATGATTGCCTTTGATCACAGGTTTAGTCAATCAAGATTGACTTAGTGTTAAACAACAACCACAACTAGTGTTATAACATTTTGCATAAATCAAATATAAGTTAACATTGCAAACTAAACTTCAAATAATCAATAATGGTAATAATCTATTGTGATATAAGTATATATATATATATATATATATACATCTACTATTTTAGAGATTATCATATTGGAAAAAATGTAGATGAATCATACCTTCAACAGTAAGTTTTGCTTTAGAAAATTTATTTCCAATTACACAGGAATATTCAGCTTTATCTTTTAAAGTGACATCGTGTATAACAAGCTTCTGTACATACTTGTCTGTGATGATTTCAATTCGCTTACTTGATTTTAGCTCCTTTCCTCCCTTCATCCATCTTACCTTTACATTAGGTTTTGTTAATTCACATGTGAATGAAGTAGTTTCACTTTCTTTCACTTTCGTATTTGCTAATTTTTTGATGAATTCAGGAGGTGCTTCTGTTGAACATTAAATAGGATTAAAGTTAGCTTAAATATATAAATACTAAAATAAGATTGCTCTTTCTGAATGCATTTTCACTGAAATTACTAAGAGAGCAACATACCAAAAGAATAAAATAACTCTCATTACAGAATATCATGCGTATACAAAAGTATATAATAAAATTTAAAATGTGAGCATGCTTTAAGATAAATACAACACAAGATATATATAAAAAAACAAATGGAGAAAAATGTAAAATTTCATCAAGAAAGGGAAATTATTTTAATAACTTCAAATCAAATTAAATTTTAAATTATGTCAAATTTCAAACCATATCAAATTTAAAAACTGTGAGAAACAGAACACTTGAACAGACCCTTATAATAAATAATTATTAATTACTTCATTAGGTTTATGTTTTAATGATCTAAACTCTAAACCAATACAAATATTTAGATATATACAGATTTTGAACTATACTATATTTTTCATTGTTGTACCCCATTCAGACTGAATTAGAAGTTAGATTTAATATTTTTATATTATGAGTCAATAACATTTGAATGACACAGAAATTTATTTTGTATTAAACTTAAGCAAAAAAATGCTCTACTACCTTTCCAAAAAAAAAAAAAAGATATATTAAGTTTCTGGTCTAAGGGAGATAAGTCTTTTCATAAACGCTATTAAGAGAAAGTTTTTAATTAACAAATTAACTATAAAATTTGGTTATGTTATATTTGAAAATTTTTTTAATTATTGCACTCAGCCATTTTTCATAACTTTTCATAATTTTTTCGCACAATAACAAAAAACATAAAAGAAAAATGAAGACAGAAAGCACTGATAGAATGATCTAGGCTATAAATGAAGGAAATGTCATTTTCAAACTGTGTATGTATGTCTAGATATGTAATAGCAATATATATAATATATACTTTGATCTTGTTTCGTATATATCTATTTCTTATTGGATAGCAATGGTTTTTTATCATTTGAACTATTTCTTTTAATCCTATTGCATATAGTCATTACTTTCTCATTAAACTCTATGGGTAACGTATTTGTGCCTTATTTAGTTTTTAAATTATTATTATTAAATTAATTTGAATATTGTTCCATCGACTTTTTTTTTATGCTGGCAGAGTAAATAATTCTTCATATCCGAATTCTTTATCAAAATAAAAATGGAAAATGGTCTGATTTTGAATGAAAAGATCGTTCTGTTTTTCTATTTCATTGATTGCTAAACTACACCATTTTTATTTTATTAATTAGCATAAAATTATTCATTTATCATTTATATACTAATGATAATGAATAAGCTATGTGAAAGAGCTTCAGTTTTGACTGACACTGAATGGACATGACAAGATAAAAAGAATATTGTTAACTGAGTGGTACAGCAGATGGAATATGACAGATATTTATAATATAACATATTCTAATTCTTGAAGTACTTTATTGTGTTCTTAAGCATATTATCACACAAGAGTATATATATGTTCATATATGTGTGTACTCTGAGTAATTACTATAGCATGTTAAATCAGTCACACACTATGTCATCTCTTATTTAATACTATTTGGTAGAAAAGTTTATTTAGTTATTTTGTCTTTTTCTCCTAAGATAGAAGTAATTGTTTATTGTTTAGTGGAAAGCATTATGTGAAACTTCAAATTCATTAAAAATTTAATAATCTTTATTGTATTTACGGAAAAAAAAAAATTCTCCCAATGTAAAGGATGAACATCTAAATCTAGGTATTCTTTTGTCTAATCATCTTCAGGCATATGTTTCAATTTATAATGATATGAAATAGAGATGTAGTTAAAAATACCTTTGTTCATTAATTTGGATGTGTTTAGTAATATCTAAATATTTTTCTCCTGGGAAATTCATTCAAATACATGAGGTTTTTTTAATTATTGTACTCTGTAATTAGGTCCTTCACTAATCAGCAGCCACAAATTGTTTATCTATCTATCTATCTATCTAAGTATGTATGTATGTATGTATGTATGTATGTATGTATGTATGTATGTATAAAACTTTCAGCCTTTGAGTAATTTTGTAACTTCTGACTTCTGTGGATTGAACGTACATGTGTATGTATATATATATATATATATATATATATATATATATATAAATATATATATATGTGTGTGTGTGTGTGTGTGTGTGTGTGTGTAGGGAGAGAGAGAGAAAGAGAGAGTAGGAAATAGAAAGAATGACAGAAATAGAGACTAACAGAGACAGACAGAATAATTAAAATAAATAGATGCACGTAAAAATTAATTCTAATATTCTAGTAGCTATAGTATTCCTTAGTCATATAACCATATGAATGGTTGCACTGAAATAAAGATTTTGAAGAAATTTTCAATTCGTACCTTCAACAATTAAAGTAGCATTAGAAGAGACATGACCAAGGTCACATATATATTCTCCTTTATCTTCAAAACATGCTTCTTCAATTATAAGTTTCTGAATGAATTTCTCTGTGATGATTCTAAATCTCTCATTTTTCTTCATATCCCGTCCATTTTTCAGCCAATTCACGTTAATATTTTCTTTAGTTAATTCACATGAGAAAACTGCTGTTTCTTTTTCAGTAACACTCACATTTGAAAGTCTTTTGGAAAATTCTGCCCCTGATTCTGTTAGACATGCAAATGTAAACATAGAATTCAGCATCTGAACAGCAAAGCATTAATTACACTGCAATTATTAAAGTAGGAATTGGCAAAACTAAAGCAAGTGAGATGTTTTAAGATTTCCAGATGAAAGAATATTTTTGTAAAATGAGAGAAAAATTAAATGTATTTTCTTACATAAAGCCAAATACAAACAAATCATTGCAATTCTAAAGCAATCCAGAGAAATCATTGAACATAGGCCATGCCTAGCTTAAGTAATAATTTTGACAATCAAAAATATTAGTTCAAAATAGAAAAAAAAAACACATTTTAAAATAGATCATTAAAGAAATCAATCCATTAAGCTTAGAGTTATACTTCAAACCTTGTGTAGATGAACTATGTACAATTAATCAGCAATATTTCATAAACGGTTTTCCTCTGTTTTTCATATTAATATTGTATGGAATTCATGAGCATGATGACTAAAATTCTCTTGAAATACTTTATAATGTTATATAAAGTTAAAAAAACATAAACTAATAAAAAGAATCTTCAAGTTATTTATATTAGGTAATTTTTCAAAGTATAAACATTTAAAAATCAAGCTTTGGAATTGTTAAAAGATTGAACTGACCATCAAAAATATGTATGTGTGTATATGTGTATGTATGTGTGTGTGTGTGTGTGTGTGTGTGTGTGTGTGTGTGTGTGTGTGTGTGTGTGTGTGTGTGTGTGTGTGTGTATATATATATATATATATATATATATATATATATATGTATATATATATATGTATATATATATATATATCATTTCAATAGATTTAAATAAGAAGCACATTCTTTCCTTGGAGTAGTCTGCATAGAAACAGTAAATGTTTGAATTATCAAAGAATTACTCAGGTAAAAAGATGTTAGCATGTTCAACTATATTATTAAAATGAAAGGTCATAAATCCTATTAAAGTTTGAGGCAAGGTTAAGGGAAATAATTTATACTGAAATATATAAGTCAACTCTATTGAGAAAACTAGATGGTTCATTGATGGTGTATATAGTGATAATGAATACTCTATGAAATGAAAATGTTGATGCATATATATCTTTAATGGCTATAGATTATATGTATCTATAGGAACAACACACATGGAATCATTTGACTATATTCAGTATTATAATTATCTATCCATAATATCATAAGACAGAAATACATAAACTTTAATCAAACTAAACCTATTTTAGAATATTTTCTCTTTTAGATATACATATGAGTGGCTGTGTGGTAAGTAGCTTGCTTACCAACCACATGGTTCCGAGTTCAGTCCCACTGTGTGGCACCTTGGGTAAGTGTCTTCTACTATAGCCTCGGGCCGACCAAAGCCTTGTGAGTGGATTTGGTAGATGGAAACTGAAAGAAGCCCATCGTATATATACATATATATGTATACAAATGTATATACACATATATGTATATAAATTATATATATACATACACATATATATATATAAATTATATATATACATACACATATATATATATATATATATATATATATATATATATATATATATATATATATATACACACATATATATACATATATATATATATACACACATATATATACATATTTACATACATATATACACACATCCTCACACACACAAACACACATGCACACACACACATGCACGCACACACATATGTATATAAGATAGTCAGTGCAGGTGAGGTAAATCATGTATACTAAGCCCTCACATACTGAGAGGATTAATGCTCGGCATGAATATGTATAGATCAATATTTACTGTAAAAGTGATGTGGGAAAAAAATTGCAGAAATATTTAAGAGTATGCAAAGTGAATAATGTGGAGCGGATCTGGAAAGAGAAAAGCTAAGAAATCCATTGTGTGTTTTACTCAAGTTTTATAGGAGGCCAACAACTAATCAGAGCTGAAATGTTTCCTGGATCTCTATCACCTTTGGGATAACCTAATGTTGACACAGTATGGATCAGAGAGAGCCCTATCAAAATATGTATATTTGGTATGGTCTAAGAGGAAACTTCCAATCCATGAACTCTGAGAGAGGTGTGAAGACCATAGTTGAGTAAGTTAGGGATTCTTAATGTCAGATATAGTAAAAGGCTTTGTTGACAGCAGGTACATAGTGTACACTTATGCCTGGACGTGAACTTTTAACACCTGATGCCAAGATCCCTGGAAACAGTAACTACAGTAATAAGTAGCTGAAACCTAAAATCATCTATCTATAATGAGCATATTTACTAGGATTGCTATGAGTATAGCATATTCTTCAGTCATTATACATTTAGTAATAACTAAGTATGGCAGAAACTATAATTTTCTGATAAGGCCAAAATAATACTGAAAATTGTCTGAAAATGCCAGGAAAATGAAAATATTTGGTACTGGCTGTGATTTCAAATTCTGAATATATTGAGAGTGCTTCTGCAGCCAGATAGCTGGTTTTTGTAATCTTGCTTCTTCAAACACTTTCAGAGCAAAATAACTCACAAGCATTCTTTGACCTAATAGTATAGACAATGAGGAAAAAAAAAATAAAACCTGTGACAATAAAAAAAGTGATAGGTTGTTCTTTGTTTACCACAAAGATACATGCATCCTAAAATATAAAGAGCCAAAACTTCTATTACTTCTTGATTAATTGTTCTTCTGGGTAAAGCTAATACTCATTACTTTGTAAGTTAGAGTTTATTTTACTCATAATAAAGACAGGTACAAAAAAAACATTGAAACAGAGCAGTTATCAAAATAGATAAATTTAATCATGAACACACCTGTCATTAGAATATATCAGAAAGAATAAGGATAGGAAGATTATATAGTCAAAATAGGATATGAAATATTAGTTTTCTTAGCTCATGTTAATAATTTACACAAAAATATAACAATAATTATGGAATCATAATAAAATACATCTAAATTTATCTCATTGATTTTCATAGCTATTCTTTGAGTGTATAGCAACATTTCTAATCAGAAAACTAATTGTAGAGCTACATGGATACACTTCCTAATACTAACCACTTAAACATAAGTAATGGGGAAACAACCCTTGAACTCTCACAAATTTTCAAAAGAAATATCTTCACTACATTTCAGAATAGGACCACTGTTTTAACAAAATAACTTAAAGTAGCTCAAATAAATGGTTAACTACTGAATAATAGATGCAAAAATTTCTTTCAAAGGCCACTTCTGTTTTCTTTTATATTAGCAAATACATCAGAGTCCTTCATAACTGCAATCCAGCATAAGGAAGAAGCAATCAATAATTGCATCATTATCAAAGAATTATTATTAGATAAAGTAAGACGTGTCTGAAGTTAATGACAGGCCTTGAGTTACCTGTCAGATTTCTTTATGATAATGTAAAAACATTCTAACTAAACCACTGTTTATAGTTGCTGTCAGAGATATCTTTACATCTATTAGAAAATCCAGTCTCACAAGATAAAATACCAAAGTATCAGGGGTAAACAATGCAATCTAGAGTCTTAATGATGTCAGCAAATCATAAGGGCTTAATGTTATATACTTGTGGTCTAATGAAAACAACTTACAATTCAATACTAGAAAGTTTCAAAAACTTAGCTACCAGCTATATAATACTTAGCAACCTAGAGAGGATACAGTGTTATCCCACAGCTATAATTTTCTGCACATATTATAACTAAAGTGTCAGCAAAAAACAGATGCCTGATGGGAAAGCTCCAGTAAACATTTAGAACAATGGTGGTTCTGAGCTAGACTGCATGGATTCAACTGTATAACATTTGTTCAGAGCTATGAGACTTTTAAATGGATGGGTTACCATGAAAATTTGTCATGAAAGATATGCAAATCCTCAAACTAGATACCATTGCATAGTGAAGAGAGTTTCCAAATTTTCCTCCAGTTAGGAATAGATGATGAAATGAATATAGATTCTGTTAAACATTCAAGATTTAATTGGAAGCATACCTTGCACAGACAATGTTGCAGTTGTAGACACATCACCTGCCACACAAGAATATTCTCCCATATCTTCTAAAGTAACACTTTCAATTATCAATTGGTGAACCTTCATATCAGCAACAATCTTCAAGTGACTATCGCTTTTGATTTCTTTGCCGTTCTTTTTCCATGTAACTTTAGTGTTTTCTTTTGACAATTCACATAGTAAAACAGCCTTTTTCTTCTCATTCACATTAATATTTGTTAATTTCTTTGTAAATTCAGGTTTTATTTCTAAATGAATATGAGTTTTTATTAGCAAACATCACATGGACAGTAAAAAAAGTGACATAACATAAACAAAACATACATTAATTTTTGCACACATAGAATAGATAAAAGCGTTACTATCACAGAGCACAATTAAGTGAAATACATCAGCATTAATGCTACAAAACACTATAACAATATTTAAGCACAAAATATCTTCAAATTTGTAAGAAATCAACAGTATTTCCAGTGTTATTTTGTAACCATTCTAAGGTTCATTTGACAGGAGATGCCATATAGAGGATATATGGTTTATCACTATATGGAATATTTACATATGCATATTCAGAGTGTTCAGGCTAAATTTGAATTTTTATGTTTACTTTTTCCAGAAACAGCTTGATGTATTAGGGAAAAGTAAACAGTGTCGGAGTGCATAAAATTAAAGTTGTAGTTATGAAAGAGATAACATGGAAGACTGGAAACAATCTGAATATTGTAGAAAAATTACTTGTATTATCATGATTCACTCTGGATATCAAAATGCCAACATCATGACTGCTGCTCAACTTTCTGTGAACACAATATAAGTTGTAAGACATGACATGGACAGCTACAATGGAGACTATACAAAACTATAGCCAGCATGATGGGGTACAGCAGGCATCCTGACTGTGTCTGCATGCCAAGATTCATCCCCACATCTTTGAACAGGAACATAGGTTCAATTCAGATGGCTATGTGAAGTTACAGGAGATTGTGGTCAATCCTCTGCAGGAGAGGGTTGCTGCTGGAAGGCCATATGTGTGGTAGCATGATTTGACTCCTTGCCCATTCTTCCAGAAAGAGTCAGAAGTGGATACTAGAGAATTTCTATGACTTCACCAACCCCAACTAATTCCCCTAATTGTAATCCCTTGGACTACTATATATGGGGCATGATTGAGAAAGACACCAACCACTATGTCTGCAACACCAAGGCTGAGCTGGTGGCCAAGATCTAGAAAGTGTTCAAAGATCTTGGCAGGGACACAGCGAGGAACATATGTTCTATGTTTCAGGCCTGTCTTGAGGCTGTGATAGAAGCTGAGGGCAGCTACTTTAAGTAAACTGTTATCTCCCAGTTGATATATTTTGATTTTTTAAAAACACTTTGTTTTTCGAAAGGATATTGTGCCTTATTTTCCTTTTATGCAAACTGTTAAATTTAACCTGAGCACCCTGAATATATAGAAGTGTGTGTGTGTGTGTGTGTGTAAGATATATATATATATATATATATATATATATATATATATATATATATATATGGAAGCAGGAATATTGTAAGTGCAGCATATCAACATTTTGATAAATGATATTGTTCTAATATTGAAGGAAAAGTAAACAGTCATGTGAATAACAAAATAAGGACTCTAGACATAAACATTTGTGCCATGAAGAAATGATTTGCTCACCAGTGTCAGACAGTTTCACTTGATATAAATATCAAGTGACTTATAAATGGTATATGACTTGTTATGTAACCTAGAACAATTCATCAATTTCCCAAAACCATTTCTAATTTACCAAATGGTAATATCACTGGTATTTATGTCTATTGGAAAAAGGTTGGTAAGGTATGTGAAATGCATTTTTCTGCAAAGAACCAGCCATTAATGTTTAAACAATGTGGCTGAGCTATATACATCCCCTGTTTGACAAGTATACTGTTCTCCTGTATCTTACAAGCTAGCATTTTCATTAATCAGGTGATGATCTTTCATATCAGAGACAATTTTCAAGCAGTTATCAGTTTTGGCACCTTTACCATTCTATTTCCATGTGATTTTGAATTTTCTTTTGACAATTCAAATAGTGGAAATTTTTCTCCATTCTTATTCACTTTAATGCTTCTTAATTTATTTGTTATTTCAACTTTAATTGCAAATATAAATTCCCAAATATCAATTGGAAAGAACAACAAAGAGCAATATTATACTAAAGGTATTAAAAGTGATTTACAGTGAATAACAATGAATGTTACAATTACAAGGAGAGATATCAATATAAAAGCTGAAGCACATTACAAAGTAATATTTAAGCAACAAATATCTTCTAAATTCATACTATAAATCTGATTATCAATAATGGAAATTTCTAAACATCTTACCATTAAATCAATGAGGGATGCAATTATTTGCAAGATGATACTTGCACAGATGTATCGTTTTGAAATATTTACACATACATGCATGCATGCACATACATGTGCACATCATGCACACACACACACACACACACACACATGCATGCACTCAGATCGTCGTCGTCTAACATCCACTTTCCATGCTAGCATGGGTTGGACGATTTGACTGAGGACTGGTGAAACCAGATGGCTACACCAGGCTCCAATCTGATTTGGCAGAGTTTCTACAGCTGGATGCCCTTCCTAACACCAACCACTCTGAGAGTGTAGTGGTGTTTTTACGTGTCACTATATATATATATATATATATATATATATATATGTCTGTGTATTTGAGTGAGCTTATGCATGTGTCTGTAAGTTAAATGTTCATATAGAATATTTTGAAAATGCTCTGTACATTGCCCTATATTAAAGATTTTGTAATTCTGAAAGACATAGAAAAAGGATTTGACCTCAGCTAGAATAATCATATGCATATTTGATTACTGTAATCAAAAGAAAATACTATAATGACTTCAAACATATATGTAACATTTAATAGCCTTGATTACTAGAAATACTGAATAATGTTACTGTTTCTTCCATGTAGCTCACCAAAACAGACTTGAGAGACAAAAATGTTTATCAAAGCAATAATACATATAAAATAATTACATCACAACTAAAAGCCCAGTAGAACAATATTTGGTAAACAGTATTGTTTTGACACTGAAGCCAAAATATAAACATGTGGAAAACAAAATAATGATACTAGATATACATATTGTAGCCATTAAGATATGATGCACTCATCAGTACCAGGTTCTCCTACAGAAAGCTAGTCTGCAGGGTATAAATGAATATCCATCACCTTCACCTTTATCATACCAACAAGTACAAATTACAGGTTTCCTACAAAGATTTTCTTTGGCAATTATTTTTATGATTAATA